>NC_134825.1:176583053-176658846 GCF_004210375.1 Tachypleus tridentatus
GTCCATCACAGAAGTTAGGTTGTGACTTGTAGTGTGTCCCATACCATCATACTATTCTAGAACATTGTGAGTTAGTAATCTATCCGGCTATGAGTCTAGCTGGAAAATCGTGAATTGTTTACAATGTCCTGGCTATCACAATAGTTATAACATCTTGTTTGACTTGTAATCTATCCTGACTATCACACTAATTAGAGTATTGTAAATTGTGTAGTTCATACTGGCCATTGACAAGAGAGACATAGTGAGGTGTGTCGTTTGCCCTGACTATTACACTAGTTAGAACATCATGACTAGACAAGGAGGACATAGTGAGGTGTGTCGTTTGCCCTGACTATTACACTAGTTAGAACATCATGACTAGACAAGTGAGGACATAGTGAGGTGTGTCGTTTGCCCCTGACTATTACACTAGTTGTGAAACATCATGACTAGACAAGTGAGGACTATAGTGGGGTGTGTCGTTTGCCCTGACTATTACACTGGTTAGAACATCTTGACTTGTGTGACTCCTCTAGTCTATCAGACTTTTTTGAGACAAATCGTGACTTGAGTAGTCTGTTGCAAAGTTGGATCACTAGTTAGAACATGTCATTTGACTTTCGTGTTGGGTAACCTCACCGACTAGAAAAGTTAGAGACACTGTGACTCTCTTTTAGTGGACTTGGCCATCACACTAATTCATGGGACATCGTGGTTTGTATAGGCTATCCTGGTCCTGAAACTAGATAAAACATCGTGACTCTGTGTAGTATGTCCAGGCTATCCGACGGATTAGGAAAATCGTGACTTGTGTAGTTTATCCTGGCTAACACAGTAGTTGGGTCATCGTGACTTGAAAACTGTCCCGACCAACACACTTTGTTACAACATCGTGACTTGTGAAGACTGTCCCGACCAACACACTTTGTTACAACATCGTGACTTGTGAAAACTGTCCCACCACCAACACTTGTTACAACATCGTGACTTGTGAAGACTGTCCCTGACCAACACACTTGTTACAACATCGTGACTTGTGAAGACTGTCCCACCAAACACACTTGTTACAACATCGTGACTTGTGAAGACTGTCCTGACCAACACACTTCTTACAAGATCGTGACTTGTGAAGACTGTCTGGACCAACACACTTGTTGCATCGTGACTTGTAAGTTATCCTTGCTATGGCATTAAAGCGGTTCTTGAAGTCTATCACGGCCATAACTTTATTTAGAGCATCGAAGCTTGTGGCTATCCGGCTATCATTACGTTAGAACATCGTAACTTGTAGTTTTATCCTGGCCACCACACTGGTTAGAATGTCGTTACTTATGTAAACTAAAGTGGCTATCACACAAGTTAGAATACTGTGGCTTTGTGTAGTTTTTTCCTGGAAACACACTGGTTAGAATGTCGTTACTTAATGTAAACTAAACTGGCTATCACACAAGTTAGAATACTGTGGTTTGTGTAGTTTTTCATGGGAAATACACAGGTTAGAATGTCGTTACTAATGTAAACCAAAATGGCTATCACACTGGTTAGAATACACTGTGGCTTGTGTAGTTTTATCCCACCACCACACTGGTTAGAATGTCGTTACTATGTAAACTAAAGCCGTATTTATCACACAAGTTAGAATACTGCGCTTGTGTGGTTTTATCCCGGCCACCACACTGGTTAGAATGTCGTTACTTAATGTAAACCAAAATGGCTATCACACAAGTTAGAATACTGTGGCTTGTGTAGTTTTTCCCTGAAACACACTGGTTAGAATGTCGTTACTAATGTAAACTAAATGGCTATCACACAAGTTAGAATACTGTTGTATGTGTAGTTTTCAAAACACAGGTTTAGAATGTCGTTACTTATGTAAACTAAAATGGCTATCACACAAGTTAGAATACTGTGGCTTGTGTAGTTTTATCCTGCCACCACACTGGTTAGAATGTCGTTACTTATGTAAACTAAAGTGGCTATCACACAAGTTAGAATACTGTGGCCGTGTAGTTTTATCCTGGCCACCACACTGGTTAGAATGTCGTTACTAATGTAAACCTAAAGTGGCTAATACACAAGTTAGAATACTGTGGTTTGTGTAGTTTTTCCTGGCCAACACACTGGTTAGAATGTCGTTACTTTACTGTATAAACTAAAGTGGCTATCACACAAGTTAGAATACTGTGGCTTGTGTAGTTTTATCCTGGGCACCACACTGGTTAGAATGTCGTTACTTATGTAAACTAAATAAACTGTATCACACAAGTTAGAATACTGTGGCTTGTGTAGTTTTATCCCGGCCATCACACTGGTTAGAATGTCGTTACTTATGTAAACTAAAATGGCTATCACACAAGTTAGAATACTGTAGGCTTGTGTAGTTTTTTCCTGGAAACACACTGGTTAGAATAATGGTTACTTATGTAAACTAAAGTGGCTATCACACACGTTAGAATACTGTGGTTTGTGTAGTTTTTCCTGGGAAACACACTGGTTAGAATGTCGTTACTTATGTAAACTAAAATGGCTATCACACAAGTTAGAATACTGTGGCTTGTGTAGTTTTCCTGGGAAACACACTGGTTAGAATGTCGTTACTCATGTAAACTAAAATGGCCACCACACTAGTTAGAATACTGTGGCTTGTGTAGTTTTATCCTGGCCACCACACTGGTTAGAAATGTCGTTACTTATGTAAACTAAAGTGGCTCATCACACTAGTTAGAATACTGTGGTTTGTGTAGTTTTTCCTGGAAACACCACATGGAAGAATGTCGTTACTGGCGTAAACCTAAAATGGCTACACACTGGTTAGAATATCGCGGTT
The DNA here is from genome assembly GCF_004210375.1 of Tachypleus tridentatus. Classification (NCBI taxonomy): domain Eukaryota; kingdom Metazoa; phylum Arthropoda; class Merostomata; order Xiphosura; family Limulidae; genus Tachypleus; species Tachypleus tridentatus. The sequence continues at coordinate 176,585,863 of NC_134825.1, forward strand.
AGTTCCGAAACACACGGTTAGAATGTCGTTACTGTAAACCAAAGTGGCTATCACACTAGTTAGAATACTGTGGCTTGTGTTTTTATCCTGGCCACCACACTGGTTAGAATGTCGTTACTTATGTAAACTAAAGTGGCTATCACACAAGTTAGAATACTGTGGCTTGTGTAGTTTTATCCTCACCACCACACTGGTTAGAATGTCGTTACTTATGTAAAGCTAAAGTGGTTTATCACACAAGTTAGAATACTGTGAAAACTGTGTAGTTTTATTCTGGCACACCACACTGGTTAGAATGTCGTTACTTATGTAAACTAAAGTGGCTATCACACAAGTTAGAATACTACTGTGCTGGCCACATTGGTTAGTTTTATCCTGTGGCCACCACACTGGTTAGAATACTGTCGATACTAATGTAAACTAAAATGGCTATCACACAAGTTAGAATACTGTGGCTTGTGTAGTTTTTTCCTGGGAAACACACTGGTTAGAATGTCGTTACTTATGTAAACTAAAGTGGCTATCACACAAGTTAGAATACTGTGGCGTGTGTAGTTTTATCCCTGTGAAAAAATACCACTACACACTGTGGTTAGAATGTCGTTACTAATGGTAAGAGTCGTAACTATGGCTATCACACAAGTTAGAATACTGTGGCTTGTGTAGTTTTTCCATAAGGAAACACACTGGTTAGAATGTCGTTACTTATGTAAACTAAAGTGGCTACCGTTCACAAAGTTAGAATACTGTGGCTTGTGTAGTTTTATCCTGGCCACCACACTGGTTAGAATGTCGTTACTTATGTAAACTAAAGTGGCTATCACACACACTGTTAGAATACTGTGGCTATGTTAGTAGTTTTTTTTTCCTGGGAAACACACTGGTTAGAATGTCGTTACTTATGTAAAAAAACTAAAATGGCTATCACACAAGTTAGAACATCGTAACTTGTGTAGTTTTATCCTGGCCACCACACTGGTTAGAATGTCGTTACTTATGTAAACTAAAGTGGCTATCACAAGTTAGAATACTGTGGCTTGTGTAGTTTTATCCTGGGAAACACACTAGTTAAAATATTATGACTCTTGTAATTTATCCTAGCCATTACAGTAGTTAGAACTTTGTAACTTGTTTAGTCTGTCATGGATATAACAATGGTTAGAACATTCTAGATATTGCACTTGTTTAAACATTGTGACTTATGCCTGGTTGTTACATTAATTAGACCATCGTGACTTTGTGTGTAGTTTATCCACCAGAAAGCTGTAGAGGCTAGTTAGAACATCCTGAGGTGTGTAGTTTCCCCTGGCTCTCACGCTAGTTAGAACATCGTGACCTGTGTTGTCTGTCCTAGCCATCACATTAGTTAGAACATCATGACTTGTGTAATCTATCTGGCCATCACACTAGTTTGAACATCGTGACCTGTGTTGTCTGTCCCAGCCATCACACTAGTTAGGACATCGTGACTTGTGTAATCTATCCTGGCCATCACACTAGTTAAGAACATCGTTGACTTACGTGCTTAATTCTATCCTGATCATCACTAGTTAGAATATCATGACTTGTGTAGTTTATAATGGCTATAACACTAGATTTAGAACATCGCGAGTTTTGTGGTTTATAATGATTATAACACAAGTTAGAAACATCGTGACTCGTGTAGTCTGTCTTGGCTATCATACTTGTTAGAACATCCTGAGGTGTGTAGTTTGCCCTGGCTATCACACCAGTTTGAGTATTGTGTCTTGTGTAGTTTATACTGGCCATCGCACTAGTTAGCACATTGTGACTTATGTAATTTATCCTGGCCGTCACAGTAGTTAAAACGTTGTGACTTATGTTATCTGTCATGACCATCAGAAAAGTTAGAACATCGTGACTTCCGCAATCTATCCTGGCTATCTCACTAGTTAGAACATTGTTACTCGTGTGGGTTATTCTGACCGTCCCACTAGTTTGAATATTGTGACGTATTTAGTTTATAATGGCCATGACACTAGTTACAACATTGTGACTTGTGTAATTTATCCTGGCCATCACAGCAATTAGAACGATCTGACTTGTGTAGTCTATCCTGGCTAACACACTAGTTAGAACATCGTAAGGTGTGTAATCTATCCTGGCCATGACATTAGTTTAGAACATCGTGTCTTCTGCAGTCTGTCCTGGTTGACATATTAATTAAAACATCGTGACTTGCGTAGTTTATCCCTGCCGTTACCCTAGTTTAAACGTCTTGACATGTGTAATATCCTGGCTATCACACTAGTTAGAACATCCTCACTTGAGTAATCTTACCTATAACACTAGTTAGAACATCGTTACTTGTGTAGTATATCCTGGCTATCAATCTGATTGGATCATCGTGGCTTGTGCAGTTTATCCTAGTTATCAATCTAGTTAGAACATCGTTACTTGAGTAATCTGTCCTAGTCTTCGCAATAGCTGGGAACAATGTGATGTGTGTAGCCTATCCTACCACACTAACACTAGTTAGAATATCGTGACCTATGTTGTCTTTCCTAGCTATTACACTAGTTAGAACATCATGACTTTTGTAATATGTTCCTGGCCATCACACTAGTTAGAACATAATGCTTTTGTGATCTATCCTATTCATCACACTAATTAGAACATCGTGGCTTGTGTAATATATCCTGTCCATGACACTAGTTAGAACATTGTGACTTGTGTAATCCATTCTGTTCATTACATTAGTTACAACGTTGTGAGTTGTGTACTTTATCTTGACCGTCACACTAGTTAGAACATTGCGACTTGTGTAATTTATCCTGGCCTTCACATTACTTAGAATGTTGAGACTAATTAAGACTGTCCCGGCCATCACTCTAGTTAAAACATCGTGACTTGTGTAATCTATATGGCTATTACACTACGTGACGTGTGTAATCTATATGGCTATCACACTACGTGACTTGTGTAGTCTATCCCAGCTATAACACTAGATAGAACATCGTGACTTGTGTAATCTATTCTGTCTATCACACTAGTTAGAACATCCTGAGGTGTGTAGGTTGCCCCTATCTATCAGACTAGTTAGTACATCGTGACTTGTGTAATTTATCCTGGATTTCGTACTACTTAAAACATTGTGACTTGTGTAGTCTGTCCCGGCTATCACACTAGATAGAACATCGTGATTTGTGTAATCTATTCTGTCTATCACACTAGTTAGAACATCCTGAGGTGTGTAGGTTGCCCTGTCTATCAGACTAGTTAGGTACATCGTGACTTGTGTAATCTATATGGCTATCACACTACGTGACTTGTGTAGTCTATCCCAGCTATCACACTAGATAGAACATCGTGACTTGTGTAATCTATTCTGTCTATCACACTAGTTAGAACATCCTGAGGTGTGTAGGTTGCCCTATCTATCAGACTAGTTAGTACATCGTGACTTGTGTAATCTATATGGCTATCACACTACGTGACTTGTGTAGTCTATCCCAGCTATCACACTAGATAGAACATCGTGACTTGTGTAATCTATTCTGTCTATCACACTAGTTAGAACATCCTGAGGTGTGTAGGTTGCCCCATCTATCAGACTAGTTAGTACATCGTGACTTGTGTAATTTATCCTGGCTTTCGTACTACTTAAAACATTGTAATTTGTGTAGTTTATCCTGACTATCACACTGGTTTTAACGTTGTGACTTGTGAAGTCTGTCCCGGCCATCACCCTAGATAGAACGTCGTTAGGTGTGTAATCTTATCCTGGCCATGACTTCAGTTAGAACATCGTGACTTCTGTAGTCTGTCATGGCCATCACACCAGCTAGAACATCGTGACTTCTGTAGTTTGTCCTGTCCTTCAACTAGTTAGAACATCGTGACTTGTGTTGTCTGTTCTGGCTATCACACTAATTAGAACATTGTGAATTGTGTAGTTTATCCTAGCCATCACAGCAGGTAGAACATCTTAAAGTGTGTAGTTTGCTCTTGCTATCACACTTATTAGAACATCGTGGGTTGTGTAGTTTATCCCAGCCATCACAGCAGGTAGAACATCTTAAAAGTGTGTAGTTTGCTCTCGCCATCACACTAGTTAGAACATCGTGGGTTGTGTAGTTTATCCCAGCCATCACAGCAGGTAGAACATCTTACGGTGTGTAGTTTGCTCTTGCTATCACACTAGTTAAAACATCGTGGGTTGTGTAGTTTATCCCAGCCATCACAGCAGGTAGAACATCTTAAAGTGTGTAGTTTGCTCTTGCTATCACACTAGTTAAAACATCGTGGGTTGTGTAGTTTATCCTAGCCATCACAGCAGGTAGAACATCTTAAAGTGTGTAGTTTGCTCTTGCTATCACACTAGTTAGAACATCGTGGGTTGTGTAGTTTATCCTAGCCATCACAGCAGGTAGAACATCTTACGGTGTATAGTTTGCTTTTGCTATCACACTAGTTAGAACATTGTTACTTGTGGAATCTATACTGGCCATTACACTGGTTTGAACATTGTGACTTGTGTAATCCATCCTGATTATCACAGTACTTATAACATAGTGACTTGTGTAGTTTATCCTGATCATCAGAAAAGTTAGAACATAGTGACTTGTGTAGTGGATCCAGCCATCACACTAGTTAGAACATCGTGGGTAGTGTAGGTCTATCCTGGCTCTCACACTAGTTAGAACATCGTGGGTTGTGTAGTCTATCCTGGCTATCACACTAGTTAGAATTTCGTGGCTTGTGCAATCTTTTCGAGGTATCGCAGATGTTAAAACATCATCACTTGAATAATCTATTCTTGCTCTGAGACTAGTTAGAGCATCGTTACTTGTGTACTCTGTCCTGAATATCACAATAATTAGAAAATCGTGACTTCTGTAATCTGTCCTGGGTATCACACTAGTTACAATTTCGTGACTTGTGTAGTCTCTCCTGGCTATCACACTTACTAAAACATCGTAAGATATGTAATGTATTCTGGTCAGGATAAAACTACACAATTTACGATGTTCTAACTAATGTTGTGACTTGTAAAGTCTGTCGCGGCCTTCATACTAGTGAGAACATTGTGACTTATGTAATATATCCTGGTTATCACATTAAGTAGATTTTTTAAGATGATTAAACATATTTATTTACAGCCAAACTGTTTTGTTAGACATCATGTTGATTGATCAAGAAAATTCTATTTGTTTGTAAACAACCACCAGTTGACATCAGAGGGTGTTATTAATATATCATTATTCTTAATAAATGGGCTTAAGTTCAAAAATATTTTGGTGGTGTCTTCAACAGTCTCTGGAACACGACGAAGAGACTTTTAGTGTGAAGAAAGGCAGTTCAAGAAGAATAAATGTAGGGAGTTAATAAAGAAATCGCAGTGTGGCTTATTCATTTGATAAATGTCAAAGTGGTAACGAAGTTAACAGATATTGTGGTCTAACCACATAATAAATAAGTGTGGTTTAATCTGATGATAGATATAATAGTTATAATAAAGTCAATGTTCTAACCAGATGTTTAGTATATAGTGGTTGTAATAAATTCACCAGTCAGTGCACTCTAACCAGATAATACGTATGGTGGTTATAATAAAGTCACCAGTCAATGTTCTAACCAGATGTTTTGTATATGGTGGTTGTAATAAATTCACCAGTCAGTGCACTCCAACCAGATAATAAGTATGGTGGTTATAATAAGGTCAGTAGTCAATGATCTAACCAGATGTTTAGTATATGGTAGTTTTGATAAATTCACCAGTCAGTGCACTATAACCAGGTAATAAGTATAGAAGTCGTAATAAAGTCACCAGTCAATGTGGTTGTTTTATCTAGGATAAAATAACACATAATACTGATTCAATTACTGAGAAGTAGAAACTAGGTAAGTCAATTGTAAATTTAATATTTATAAAAACTACAGGCTTTATTAAGTTGTCTAAGGAAGGGTCAAGTTGTATTAAAAATATAATAATCAAGAGATACTCAAATTTTAAATATATATGGAAGTACTCGAGAAAGGTTTAATATTTAAATGTTAGCAATAACAGTTGAGGAACTATAAACACTTTATATACGTACAACTCAAGTTGATACATACATCGTAAATTGTTATACTCAAGTCTTTTTAAGGCTACACAACAATTTTCTAAAGTGATACACAAAACTACGTTAAATTCATACTTATAGGAATCTCCTTCAGTTGACACAGACAAAACATGTTGGCAAGTTGATAAAAATCAACTTCCTGAACTTGACACACATGATTTATCTTAATTTGATACACACGAATACGTTAATTTGACCCAACAATTTCGTTATTTTAAGGTACAGAGTAATCTCTTTAATGTGATACATACAAGTAATACCTTATTCTCGACATACAAAACAGTTTTAGTATGTTGATGAACAGAATAATTTCCACAAGAGAGAATGTTAATAAAAATATGGTTGAAATGTTTCTATTCTGGTTATTGTATCTTTGACGTTGCAGAAGATAGACGTCCATTCGACTCCAGGATCCTCCAATACCTCAGAAACTACAGACATGTTATTTTACTTTTGTACATGTCATTCAAATCACAAATAAAAAATACCTTGAAAGATACCGCTGTTTCATTTTAGTGGTTAAGGTTTGTATAGATTCATATTCATCTCTAGCGGTCGAGTTTGAAGTCAATACCTTAGTGGGTGTTTGGAATGTTAAGTTTGTTGACTTTACTTATCGTATCAAGCGTCTAAAATTTACATTACATGTTTGCCAAGTTCATAAATGAAGAAATTTACAATATGAACGCCGAGTGTCAGCTTATACAGTTCTGAGATATTTATAACACTTGAGAAATCTTTTCACTGATGTTGCGAAAAGAACAAAAGCTTGACAAGAGTTTCTTCTCAGTAGAGGCGCTTCACCATTTTCAATTTCCTGTGTTATATTTAGAACAAATTTTCAAAACCAATTTTAAACGAAGAATAAAATCACTTTAACGAATCAGTTTCGTTTAATATTTTCTTATTCTGGCTTTTCAATCATTTGTTTATATCTGGAAATTCAATGATAATTATTCTGGTTGTAATTAAAAAATAAAACAAACATGTTGGTGAGTATCGCGATTCGATAACTGCCCACAAAGACCTTTTATTAAAACAAAGCACTTAAAAATACAGCATGTATGTATTAACTACGCAAGACTAGTTCTATGATTAACTAAACAGAAACTGTGGCTCTATGATTACCTATTAACTACACAATAACAAAAGTTCTCAGATTATGTAATAAATATACGATAAGACTAGGTCTAAGATTATATATTATCCACACAACAACACCAGTTCAATGATTTCGTATTAAATGTACAAGAACAGTGGTTCTGCGGATATTTATTAACTATACATCAGCTGTGGTTCTGAGGAATGCTTATTACTGAACAACAACACCACTTCTATGATTTTAGGTCAATTATACAACAGAACCGGTTGTGTAACTGCGTTATAACTATACAAGTACAAAATAAATACCGTTCCTAGCAAACGTTAGAACTGATATCCTACATAACTAGCGTTAACACAAATATCATATCTAGTACTGTAAGAACTTATATCCTATATAATTAGCATTAAAACAAATGTCCTATATAGTACAGTAATTACTGATATCCTACATAACTAGCGAGAAAATAATTTTCCTATTTAGTACCGTAACAACTGGCATTCTGCATAGCAAGCATGAACACAATATCCCTCTGGTACCATAAGACCTGACACCCAGATAACGTTAAACATCGTATGTGGAAAGAAACTACTAATATCACACATAACTAGCGTTAAAACAATGATCCTACTCAGTACCTTAAGAACTATGATCCCACAAAACTAGCATTAACACAAAATAATATCTAGTACTACCGTAAGAACTGATATCACACATAACTAGCGTGAAAACAATGATTCTACTCAGTACCTTAAGAACTATGATCCTACAAAACTAGCATTAACACAAAATAATATCTAGAACTACCGTAAGAACTGATATCACACATAACTAGCATGAAAACAATGATCCTACTCAGTACCTTAAGAACTGATCCTACAAAACTAGCATTAACATAAAATAATATCTAGTACTACCGTAAGAACTGATATCACACATAACTAGCGTGAAAACAATGATCCTACTCAGTACCTTAAGAACTGATCCTACAAAACTAGCATTAACACAAAATAATATCTAGTACTACCGTAAGAACTGATATCACACATAACTAGCGCGAAAACAATGATCCTACTCAGTACCTTAAGAACTATGATCCTACAAAACTAGCATTAACACAAAATAATATCTAGTACTACCGTAAGAACTGATATCACACATAACTAGCGTGAAAACAATGATCCTACTCAGTACCTTAAGAACTATGATCCTACAAAACTAGCATTAACACAAAATAATATCTAGTACTACCGTAAGAACTGATATCACACATAACTAGCGCGAAAACAATGATCCTACTCAGTACCTTAAGAACTATGATCCTACAAAACTAGCATTAACACAAAATAATATCTAGTACTACCGTAAGAACTGATATCACACATAACTAGCGTGAAAACAATGATCCTACTCAGTACCTTAAGAACTATGATCCTACAAAACTAGCATTAACACAAAATAATATCTAGTACTACCGTAAGAACTGATATCACACATAACTAGCGTGAAAACAATGATTCTACTCAGTACCTTAAGAACTATGATCCTACAAAACTAGCATTAACACAAAATAATATCTAGTACTACCGTAAGAACTGATATCACACATAACTAGCGCGAAAACAATGATCCTACTCAGTACCTTAAGAACTATGATCCTACAAAACTAGCATTAACACAAACTAATATCTAGTACCGTAAGAACTGATATCCCACTTAACTTGCGTGAAAATCAATGATCCTACTCAGTACCTTAAGAACTATGATCCTACAAAACTAGCATTAACACAAAATAATATCTAGTACTACCGTAAGAACTGATATCACACATAACTAGCGTGAAAACAATGATTCTACTCAGTACCTTAAGAACTATGATCCTACAAAACTAGCATTAACACAAAATAATATCTAGTACTACCGTAAGAACTGATATCACACATAACTAGCGCGAAAACAATGATCCTACTCAGTACCTTAAGAACTATGATCCTACAAAACTAGCATTAACACAAACTAATATCTAGTACCGTAAGAACTGATATCCCACTTAACTTGCGTGAAAATCAATATCCTATCTAGTACCATAACAACTGATATTCCACATAACCAGAGTGAAAACAAATATCCTATACAACTAGCGTGAAACAAATATCATATCTAGTACCATAACAACACATATTCTACATAACAAACGTGAAGACAAATATCCTATCTTGTACCGTCAGAACTGATATCCTATGTGACTAGCGTGAAAACAAATATCCTATGTAGTACAGTAACAACTGATATCTTCATAACTAGCGTTAAAACAAATATCCTACCGAGCTGATATTCTACATTACAAGCGTTAAAACAAATATCCTACCTAGCTGATATCCTACATAACAAGCGTGTAAACAAATATCTTATCTAGTACCGTAAGAACTGATATCCTATATAACTAGCATTAAAATAATATGTAATCCTGTAAAGTAAGAACTGATACCCTACATTATTGGTGTTAAAACAAATATCCTATCTGGTACAGTAACAACTGATATCTTACATAACTAGCGTTAAAACAAATATCCTACCCAGTACCGTTAGAAGTGATATCCTACATAACTAACATGAAAAAAATATCCTATGTAGTACTGTAACAATTAATATCCTATATCACTAACGTCATAACAAATATCATATATAGCACCATAAGAACTGATATCGTATATAACGAGCGTGAAAACAAATATCCTACGTAGTACACTAGCAAGTGATATCCTACATCACTAGCTTGAAATCAAATGCGGTATTTAGTACCGTAAGAACTGATATCCTACATAATTAGCATTAATACGATATCCCATCTAGTACCGTAAGAACTGATACAATACATTACAAGAATTAAAATAAATATCCTATCTAGTACAGTTAGAACTGATATCCTACATAACTAACGTGAAAACAAATATACTATCTGGTACCACAAGAACTGATACCTTAATAACTGACGTGAAAACAAATATCCTGTCTAGTACCATAAGAAATGAAGTAATACATAAGTAACGTTAGAAAAATATCTCCTCCAGTAACATAAGAGCTGATACCCTACATTACTAGCGTTAAAACAGATACCCTATCAAGAACCGTAACAACTGATAACCTACATAAAGACCGTGAAAACAAGTAACCTCTCCAGTACCATAAGAACTGATCTTCCACACATCTGGAGTAAAACCAAATATCATCTTTAGTACCGTAAGAACTGATACCTTAATAACTAGTGTGAAAACAAATATCATATCTAGTACCCTAAAAATTGGAATCCTATATAACTAGAGTGAAAAAATATCCTATCTACTAACTAGAAACTGATACCATTCTAAAAACGTGAAAAGAAATATCCTATCTAGTATCGTAAGAACTGATATCCCACATAACTAATGTAAAGAAATATCTTATCTAGTACCGTAAGAACTGATATCCTACTTAAGTAGTGTTAAAACAAATATCCTACCTAGTACCATAACAACTGATATCATATATAACTATTGTTAAAACAAATATCCTTCCTAGTACCATAACTGATATCATATATAACTATTGTTAAAACAAATATCCTACCTGGTACCATAACAACTGATATCATATAAAATTATTGTTAAAACAAATATCCTACCTAGTACCATAACAACTGATATCATATATAACTATTGTTAAAACAAATATCCTACGTAGTACCATAACAACTGATATCATATATAACTATTGTTAAAACAAATATCCTAAAGTAGCGTTAAAATATTCTGTCTGGTACTGTAAGAACTGGTATCCTGTGTAACTAGCGTGAAAACAAATATTTATCTGGTTATCGTGACAACCAATATTACATCTTGATCCGCAAAAACCGAAGTATTTCTTAGCTGTCATGAGAACCGATATCCTATCTATCTAAATTGAGATCCAAACCTTTCTCTGCTATTGTAACAACTAATATCCTACTTAACTACCAATGTTCCATCTAATAGTTTAAGAGTTGTCTCCGCTAATCAAAATTACTTAGCTAGAATTAAAGTTTGAATCTTTCCTTGTGTTGTTAAAACCGAAGGTTGTTTGAAGAAAAACAGGAACTTACTTCTGTTTGGGTTTTCTTGTGTTGTTGTTTCTTTTTGCTCTGTAAATATAACAAAATATGCATTAACATTGCATAGCGTGAACAAGTATATTCAACACATAAGAAACACATATGTCAATACATTGTGGAATAAGAAGCATGTACGTTAATATTAAAGACATGGTAAACACACATTTTAATATATTACAGAATAGCAAACACGCGCGTTAATACCGAAGACATAACAAACATGTACGTTAATATTAAAGACATGGTAAACACACATTTTAATATATTACAGAATAGCAAACACGCGCGTTAATACTGAAGACATAACAAACATGTACGTTAATATTAAAGACATGGTAAACACACATTTTAATATATTACAGAATAGCAAACACGCGCGTTAATACTGAAGACATAACAAACATGTACGTTTATGTTGGACATTTTACAAACACACATCCAATGTATGAATGACAAACCTGCACGTTTGTATTGAAAACAGTAATGTCTCTTTGTGTATGATCTAATCAATAATTTATTGTTACAATTAGAGAGGGTATTTTGTAAGCGATTTATGAAGTGTATTTGTGAGTTAGAATTAATCAGATCTAGACGTTTCTATTGAAACGTTTATGTAGTTAGGTCTAGCAATATATAAAAGTGATTAATTAAAACCAAGTTGTTATTGTTATGTGGACTAGATTTCACATTACTTCTACCGAACAATCCAAAAGAAATACCCAACAGAACAAGTTACAACAGTAGAGCACCTTACAACGATAAAACAAGTTACATCAAGAGTTCACGTTGCAACAATATAGCACGTAAAAACGATAAAACTGATTGCAAAGATACAACACGTTACGATAACAGAGGAGGGTTACAAGAGCAAAACTCATTATAATGATAGATCACGTTACAACATTGGAGCAGGTTATAACAAAAGAACTCGTTACAACATTGGAGCAGGTTATAACAAAAGAACTCGTTACAACATTGGAGCAGGTTATAACAAAAGAACTCGTTACAACGGCAGAGCGTTTTATAAAAATAGAATACGTTAAAACAATACGTACTTTATAATATGTATATGGTATAATTTATTTATATTAATACTACAACAAACATATAATGTTAAGATCCGAAATAAAACTAATGTTAGACATATAAAAGAAATATTAACGTTATAAGTATACCAACATGTAGAATTAATACTGGGAAGATAACAAGCACGTATGTCAAATGTTTCTGAGCTGGATAAGGCTTAGTGGCTTATGTTTCCAGATATTGAAGGCACATAGACGTATTTTCTTTTCACTTCGGTCTGATTGAAATAGCTCAGGAAATGGCTGCGGGTGTTATTAATTAAGTTCAGTTGATCAGTTAAAATTATAGACGTCAGTGAACAGACAGTTCTTCTGTCACTTTGCTCGATAATTCAGATAAGCACGTGAGGCTAACCCGAAATGATTGAATTCTGATTACAGCCATGGTAACCATTCGGCTATGTCAGAGCGTTTAGTTATGACAGACAGCTCTTCTGTCACTTTGCTCGATAATTCTGATAAGCACGTGAGGCTAACCCGAAATGATTGAATTCTGATTACAGCCATGGTAACCATTCGGCTATGTCAGAGCGTTTAGTTATGCAATAAATGCAAATAAATACTGCACTAACAAATAGGAAATATTATAAGTTTAAAATTATAATTTATAAAAATATCTCTATGATGTTAAACCAAAGTAATAAAACAGTCACCATAACAACAAACGAATTAACTATCGTCATAACAACAAAAAAGGTTAGTTACCGTAAAATTACATAAGGCTAAAGTGACTATATCAACATGTAAGAGTTACCATAACAACATATAAGGTTGGTGGTAACATAACACAGGTAATTACGATTAACACAGCCATAATAAGAATGTTTTAATTTAAATTAAAGCTGAACAAAATTAAGCATAGTTATTATTCATTTAAATGTTCCTAGAATACAACAAATTACATATTATAATGTCCTTAATGTTGTATAGCTGACTATTGCATACACTAATTTCGTAATATCTCTGTTACGTATGATAAATATGGAGTGAATATAAGAATTGAATGTAAAAACAACAAAATTCCGTATAACTAATTTATAGGATATATTTGAAGCAAGACTGTAATATTTACTAAACTAGATTGTATTAAAGTAATTCGTCCAACTTTATAGAGAACAAAATAAAGGATAAAGTCATGAGCGTGGTCTAACCAGGAACTTCATTAATCACTAAACAGACTGGAAAATATGAGAAACTTGCTCATTCCGGAATTAGTTTACAAATTGGTATTTATACGAAATATGCTTCAGAGTCCTGCTAAATCGGTTGCTATGGAAACCACGTCTATGTTTGGAAAGCATGTAAGACTAAAGAAAATGTCTAGACATTAATTCCTACATGACACTCACGTGACGAAAAGTTTTAAAAAAACAAACACGAATGACGTAGTTCAATCAGCCTGTTCTAAACAGAATAAAAAGTAAGGTAAATATTAGTTTACCATTATACAGAAAAGTTTACATTAGTTTACCACAATCAGGGAAATGTTAGTTTATCATTATACAGAAAATATTATATTAGTTTACCACAATCAGGGAAATGTTAGTTTATCATTCTACAGAAAAGTTTATATTAGTTTACCAATATCAGGGAAATATTAGTTTATCATTATACAGAAAAGTTTACATTAGTTTACCACAATCAGGGAAATGTTAGTTTATCATTATACAGAAAAGTATATTAGTTTACCAATATCAGGGAAATATATTATATTAGTTTACCAGTTTACCAATCAGGGAAATGTTAGTTTATCATTCTACAGAAAAGTTTATATTAGTTTACCAATATCAGGGAAATATTAGTTTATCATTATACAGAAAAGTTTATATTAGTTTACCAATATCAGGGAAATATTAGTTTATCATTATACTGAAAAGATTACATTAGTTTACCACAATCAGGGAAATGTTAGTTTATCATTCTACAGAAAAGTTTATATTAGTTTACCACAATCAGGGAAATGTTAGTTTATCATTATACAGAAAAGTTTATATTAGTTTACCACAATCAGGGAAATATTAGTTTATCATTATACAGAAAAGATTACATTAGTTTACCACAATCAGGGAAATGTTAGTTTATCATTCTACAGAAAAGTTTATATTAGTTTACCAATATCAGGGAAATATTAGTTTATCATTATACAGAAAAGTTTATATTAGTTTACCAATATCAGGGAAATATTAGTTTATCATTATACTGAAAAGATTACATTAGTTTACCACAATCAGGGAAATGTTAGTTTATCATTATACAGAAAAGTTTATATTAGTTTACCAATATCAGGGAAATATTAGTTTATCATTATACAGAAAAGTTTATATTAGTTTTAGTTTATCAATATCAGGGAAATATTAGTTTATCATTATACTGAAAAGATTACATTAGTTTACCACAATCAGGGAAATGTTAGTTTATCATTATACAGAAAAGTTTATATTAGTTTACCAATATCAGGGAAATGTTAGTTTATCATTATACAGAAAAGTTTACATTAGTTTACCACAATCAGGGAAATGTTAGTTTATCATTCAACAGAAAAGTTTATATTAGTTTACCAATATCAGGGAAATATTAGTTTATCATTATACTGAAAAGATTACATTAGTTTACCACAATCAGGGAAATGTTAGTTTATCATTATACAGAAAAGTTTATATTAGTTTACCACAATCAGGGAAATGTTAGTTTATCATTATACAGAAAAGTTTATATTAGTTTACCAATATCAGGGAAATATTAGTTTATCATTATACAGAAAAGTTTACATTAGTTTACCAATATCAGGGAAATGTTAGTTTATCATTATACAGAAAAGTTTATATTAGTTTACCAATATCAGGGAAATGTTAGTTTATCATTATACAGAAAAGTTTATATTAGTTTACCAATATCAGGGAAATATTAGTTTATCATTATACAGAAAAGTTTACCAATATCAGGGAAATAGTTTATCATTATACAGAAAAGTTTATATTAGTTTACCAATATCAGGGAAATATTAGTTTATCATTATACAGAAAAGTTTATATTAGTTTACCAATATCAGGGAAATGTTTAGTTTATCATTATACAGAAAAGTTTAAATTAGTTTACCACAATCAGGGAAATATTAGTTTATCATTATACAGAAAAGTTTATATTAGTTTACCAATATCAGGGAAATATTAGTTTATCATTATACAGAAAAGTTTATATTAGTTTACCAATATCAGGGAAATATTAGTTTATCATTATACAGAAAAGTTTACATTAGTTTACCAATATCAGGGAAATATTAGTTTATCATTATACAGAAAATTTATATTAGTTTACCAATATCAGGGAAATATTAGTTTATCATTATACAGAAAAGTTTAAATTAGTTTACCAATATCAAGGAAATGTTAGTTTATCATTATACAGAAAAGTTTATATTAGTTTTCCAATATCAGGGAAATGTTAGTTTATGATTACACAGAAAAGTTTATATTAGTTTTCCAATATCAGGGAAATATTAGTTTATCATTATACAGAAAAGTTTATATTAATTTACCAATATCAGGGAAATATTAGTTTATCATTATACAGAAAAGTTTATATTAGTTTTCCAATATCGGGGAAATGTTAGTTTATGATTATACAGAAAAGTTTATATTAATTTACCAATATCAGGGAAATATTAGTTTATCATTATACAGAAAAGTTTATATTAGTTTTCCAATATCAGAGAAATGTTAGTTTATGATTACACAGAAAAGTTTATATTAGTTTACCAATATCAGGGAAATGTTAGTTTATGATTACACATAAAAGTTTGTTTGTTTGTTGTTTTGGAATTTCGCACAAAGCTACACGAGGGCTATCACACAGAAAAGTGATTACTAGTTTATTATTACCAGGTAAATATTAGTTTTATCATTATACAAAAACGTGTATTATAGTTTATCATTTCTAAATATTAGTTTAACTTCATACACAAAAGTGACTACTATATTATCATTACCAGGTAAATATTGGTTTATCATTGTATAAAAAAGTTTTTACTTTTTGATTTATGTTTTCTCAACTCGATGTTTTGCTTATAGTGTTTTCACTTTTTGCTATATGTTTTTCAACTGGTGTTTTATTTCACAGAGTTTTTACTTTTTGTTATATGTTTTTCTCAACTCGATATTTTGTTTATAGGGATTTCACTTTTGATTTATGTTTTTTGAATTCGATGTTTTGTTTATAGTTTTTACTTTTTGATATATGTTTTTCTGCACAGTGTTTAGTTTATACAGTTTTTACTTATTGATATATATTTTCTCAACTCGGTGTTAGGTTTATAGTTTTTACTTTTTGATATATGTTTTTGAACACAGTGTTTCGTTTACGGTGTTTTCAATTTTTGATATATGTTTTCTCAAACCGGTGTTTTGTTTATAGTGTTTTTACTTTTTATAGGTGTTTTGAGATCTCGAAGTTTTGCGTGTAGAGTTTTTACTTTCTGATATGTGATTTGTGAACTTGATCTTTTGTTTATGGAGTTTTTACATTTTGGTATATGCTTCTCAATACGGTGTTTTCTTTATAGTGTTTTTACTTTTTGATGTATGTTGTTCAACTCGATGTTTTTTATAGAGTTTCTACTTTTGGACATATGTTTTTGAACAGGGTGTTTCGTTTATAGTGTTTTTAATTTTTGATATATGTTTTCTAAACTCAAAGTTTTGTTTATAGAGTTTTTACATTTTAAAATATGTTTTTTCAACTCTATATTTTGTTTATAGAGTTTTTACATTTTAAATTATGTTTTTCAACTCGATGTTTTGATTATAGAGTTTTACCTTTTGATATATGTTTTCAATTCGATGTTCTGTTTATAGAGCTTTTAATTTTAAATTATGTTTTCTCAACTCGATGTTTTGTTTATAGAGTTTTTACTTTTGATACATGTTTTCAACACGGATTTTTACAGTTTTACTTTTGATTCTTGTTTTTCAACCTCGATGTTTTCTTTATAGAGTTTTACTTTTTTGATATGTTTTTCAACATGTTGTGTTGTTTATAGCGTTTCTACTTTTTAATATATGTTTTGAACTGGATGTTTTGTTTAGAGTGGTTTCACTTTTTCATATATGTTTTTCAAATTGATGTTTTATTATAGATTTTTACTCTTTGATATATGATTTTCGACTCCATGTTTTGTTTATTGGATATTTACTTTTTGACATATGATTTTTCAACTGGATGTTTTGCTTATAGTTTTTACTTTTTGATATGTTTTCTCAACTCGGTGTTCTATTTATAGTGTTTTGATTTTTAATATATGTTATCTGAACTCGATGTTTTGTGTATAGTGTTTTTATTTTTTGATATGTGCTTTGTAAATTCGATGTTTTCTTTAAAAAGTTTTACTCTTTATATATGTTTCTTCAACTCGATGTGTTGTTTGCAGAGTTTGTACTATTTAATATATGTTTATTCAACTCGGAGTTTTGTTTATAGTGTTTCTACTTTGTTATTCTTCTTCCTTCAATTTGATGTCTTGTTTGTTGTTTTTACTTTGTTATTCTTGTTCCTTCAATTTGATGTTTTGTTTATTGTGTTTTTACTTTGTTATTCTTCTTCCTTCAATTTGATGTCTTGTTTATTGTGTTTTTACTTTATTATTCTTGTTCCTTCAATTTGATATTTTGCTTATTGTGTTTTTACTTTGTTATTCTTGTTCCTTCAATTTGATGTTTTGTTTATTGTATTTTTACTTTGTTATTTTTCTTCCTTCAATTTGATGTCTTGTTTATTGTGTTTTTACTTTGTTATTCTTCTTCCTTCAATTTGATGTCTTGTTTATTGTTTTTACTTTGTTATTCTTCTTCCTTCAATTTGATGTTTTGTTTATTGTATTTTTACTTTGTTATTTTTCTTCCTTCAATTTGATGTTTTGTTTATTGTGTTTTTACTTTGTTATTCTTCTTCCTTCAATTTGATGTCTTGTTTATTGTGTTTTTACTTTATTATTCTTGTTCCTTCAATTTGATGTTTTGTTTATTGTGTTTTTACTTTGTTATTCTTCTTCCTTCAATTTGATGTCTTGTTTATTGTGTTTTTACTTTATTATTCTTGTTCCTTCAATTTGATGTTTTGTTTATTGTGTTTTTACTTTGTTATTCTTGTTCCTTCAATTTGATGTTTTGTTTATTGTATTTTTACTTTGTTATTTTTCTTCCTTCAGTTTGATGTTTTGTTTATTGTGTTTTTACTTTGTTATTCTTCTTCCTTCAATTTGATGTTTTGTTTATTGTGTTTTTACTTTGTTATTCTTCTTCCTTCAAATTGATGTTTTGTTTATTGTATTTTTACTTTGTTATTCTTCTTCCTTCAATTTGATGTTTTGTTTATTGTGTTTTCAATTTGATGTTTTGTTTATTGTTATTTTTGAATGTGTTTTTTTAAGTCTTCAATTTCTCCTTTTTGTTATATGTCTTGTTTATTGTGTTTTTACTTTGTTATTTTTAGTCTTCTTCCTTCAATTTGATGTGTTTCTTGTTTATTGTGTTTTTGACTTTTGTTTATAGAGTTCTTTTTTATCTTTTTCCACTCCATGTTTTGTTTATAGTGTTTCTTCAGTTTGATGTTTTGTTTATTGTGTTTTTACTTTGTTATTCTTCTTCCTTCAATTTTTTTCTGAACTCGATGTTTTGTTTATTGTGTTTTTACTTTGTTATTCTTCTTCCTTCAATTTGATGTTTTTTAGTTTATTGTGTTTTTCCACTTTGTTATTCTTGTTCCTTCAATTTGATGTTTCGTTTATTGTGTTTTTATTTTTGATATGTGTTTTTTGAAGTCGATATTTTCTTTATAGAGTTTCTCCTTTTTTATATTATATGTTTCTCAATACGGTGTTTTGTTTATAATTTCTACTTTTCGATATATCTTTTCTGAACTCTATGTTTTGTTTATAGAGTTTTTAGTCTTTTATATATCTTTTTTCCACTCCATGTTTTGTTTATAGTGTTTCTAATTTTCGATATATGTTTTCTGAACTCGATGTTTTGTTTATAGAGTTTTTAGTCTTTTATATATCTTTTTTCCACTCCATGTTTTGTTTATAGTGTTTCTAATTTTCGATATATGTTTTCTGAACTCGATGTTTTGTTTATAGAGTTTTTAGTCTTTTATATATCTTTTTTCCACTCCATGTTTTGTTTATAGTGTTTCTAATTTTCGATATATGTTTTCTGAACTCGATGTTTTGTTTATAGAGTTTTTAGTCTTTTATATATCTTTTTTCCACTCCATGTTTTGTTTATAGTGTTTCTAATTTTCGATATATGTTTTCTGAACTCGATGTTTTGTTTATAGAGTTTTTAGTCTTTTATATATCTTTTTCCACTCCATGTTTTGTTTATAGTGTTTCTAATTTTCGATATATGTTTTCTGAACTCGATGTTTTGTTTATAGAGTTTTTAGTCTTTTATATATCTTTTTTCCACTCCATGTTTTGTTTATAGTGTTTCTAATTTTCGATATATGTTTTCTGAACTCGATGTTTTGTTTATAGAGTTTTTAGTCTTTTATATATCATTTTTCCACTCCATGTTTTGTTTATAGTGTTTCTAATTTTCGATATATGTTTTCTGAACTTGATGTTTTGTTTATAGAGTTTTTAGTCTTTTATATATCTTTTCTCCACTCCATGTTTTGTTTATAGTGTTTCTAATTTTCGATATATGTTTTCTGAACTCGATGTTTTGTTTATAGAGTTTTTAGTCTTTTATATATCTTTTTTCCACTCCATGTTTTGTTTATAGTGTTTCTAATTTTCTATATATGTTTTCTGAACTCGATGTTTTGTTTATAGAGTTTTTAGTCTTTTATATATCTTTTTTCCACTCCATGTTTTGTTTATAGTGTTTCTAATTTTCGATATATGTTTTCTGAACTCGATGTTTTGTTTATAGAGTTTTCTTTTTGATATATGGTTTTTCAACTCGATCTTTTCTTTATGGTGTTTTTACTTTTTGATATGTGTTTTTCAACACTTTGTTCTGTTTACAGTTTTTAAGTTTTGATATATGTTTTCTCAACTCCATGTTTTGTTTATAGTGTTTTTACTTGTTTATATATGTTTTTTCAACTCAATGTTTTCTTTATAGAGATTTTACTTTTTCATACATGTTTTCAACTAGGCGTTTTGTTTATAGAGTTTTCAATTTTTGATTTATGTTTTTCAACACGATGTTTCGTTTATAGTGTTTTTAATTTTTCATATAAGTTTTCTCAACTGGGTGTTCTCTTTATAGTGTTTTGTCTTTTTGATATATGTTTTCTGACCTCGGTGTTCTGTTTATATAATTTTTACTTTTTGGTATATGTTTTGAATTTCGCGCAAAGCTATTCAAGGGCTATCTGCGCTAGCTGTCCCTAATTTAGCAGTGTAAGACTAGAAGGAAGGCAACTAGTCATTACTATCCACCGCCAGCTCTTGGGATACTCTTTTATCAATAAATAGTAAGACTGACCGTCACATTACAATGCCTCCACGGCTGAAAAGGCAAGCAGGTTTGGTGCGATCGGGATTCGAACCAGTGACCCTCGGGTTACGAGTCGATCGCCTTAACCTACCTGGCCATACCGGGCCTGAACTCAATGTTTTGTTTATAATTTTTACTTCTTCATGTATGTTTTTCAACTCGATGTTTTCTTTATACAGTTTTTACTTTTTGATATATGTTTTTCAACTGGGTGTTTTTGTTTATAGTGTTCTTACTTTTTGACATATGTTTTTCAACTCGGTGTTTCATTTATAGAGTTTTAACTTTTTCATATATATATCTTAACACGGTGTTTCGTTTATACAGTTTTTACTTTTTGATATATGTTTCATCAGTGATGTCGAGAAAACCCACTTGTAGAGAAATATATATGTAAAAAGGGCTCGTTTGCGTTGAGAAAATATTTTACATAGAAGAGTGAACAATGTTTCGACCTTCTTCGGTCATCGTCAGGTTCACAAAGAAAGAAAGAGTATAACTGATGGAGTATATTGGAGAAACAAGCAGAAAAATGGAAACCAGATTTAAAGAACATAAAAAGTCACCTTCACACGTTTTCGAACACTGCAAGTCAAATAAACACAACATAACCATAGAAAACACTCAAATAGTAAATAAAAAAACAAACATAAAGAAATGCAAAATTAAAGAAGCCTTACTTATACGACAACTTAAGCCCAAAATAAACCAATACAAAGGAACACCTTTATACCTATATTAAAAAATAATATAAATAATAAAAATAAATAATATAAAATTATATATTCAAACATCTAAGCCCACCCTCTACGTTCCGACACTTAGTTACACAACCCCTTTGAAACATGTGGTCAGCTTCCGGTCAGTTACCTATTTCTTTCTTTGTGAATTTGACGGTGACCGAAGAAGGTCGAAACGTTGTTCACTCTTCTTCGTAAAAAAATTTTCTCAACCCAAACGAGCCGTTTTTACATATATATTTCTTTATATTGTTCCTACTTTTTGGTATATATTTTTGTCAACTCGGTGATTAGTTCAATATTTTAGTTATTAGAATATTTAGTTGTTACAATATTTTAGGTTTAAGAATATTTTAGTTTTACAATAGTTCAGTTGTTAGAATATTTTAGTTCTTAGAATATTTTAGTTGATACAATGTTTTAGTCGTTAGAATAGTTTAGTTGTTAGAATATTTAAAATTGCTACAATATATTTTAGTTTTTAGAATATGTAGTTGTTACAATATTTAAAATTGCTACAATATATTTTAGTTGTTACAATCTTTTGTTGTTAAAATATTTAATTAATAGAATATTTAGTTGTTGGAATACGTTTGAACGACTTATTTACTGTTTATATTTTACGGAACATTTCTAATGTTTGGGCCACCATGTATTATGCAGTCCTTCCATCCTACTGCACATACATCACAGTTACAATAGCGTTGTTATAGCTCTGAATCAGTTACTTTATTTCAGATAAAACTTACCGTTATTAAATATAGCTTCTGGAGTTATACAAACACTTCTTTCATAGATTGGAAATTCTGTGCAGTCCAAATAGTCGGGCCAAGAAACATTGAATCTGTTTAGCAAGGGTTCGCATCCCTTACGTGCTCGCTCACAAACACTGCGACAAGGAGGAATTGCCTCAATGGAGAACTCCATGGTACAGATGGGGGCGTAGAGAGAACACAAGAAGAACGGGAGGTACGGAGAGCATCGTGTCTTGACCAGAACTTCAAACTGCTCTGATGCTAACATGGCATTTTCTTGGGTGCTGTGATGCATCAGATTAGGCATACGAGTCATATTGTAAGGCATGTTCAGGCACATGGGAATCTCCACAGGTTCGCACGAGTAAACCGTTGCTGCCGTGGCAAGCATATGTAGAAAACCCAACATGGTCGTCGCGAGTATCGTGTGTTGTGCTCTGAGGAGATGCTTATCAAAGCCACATTCGTCACCATCGGGTGTATGCTTTCTTAAGTATGACTCATCCAGTACGAAGTAACGCTATAAAATGTTGGAGAAGAGGAAAACTTTCAAATTTTGATACTTAACTTGTTATATGTTTTATGTAAATTATCTGAGAAATGTAGCCAGTAAAATGTTTTCGAATCCAACACAGGTCAAGAAGAACACGAAAACCTAGGTGCATAAACCACCTATACCTTCCGAACTAGGAAAAAGGTGGGATTACTCAACCTTTCGCCAGATCTCATATTACGTTTTACGTTGTATTGATTTCATAGCATTTTAAAAGTTCCAAGCGTTTCTAAAGAAAAATAAAAGACAGAGATAACTTTATGTTGCAGTATGACAGTTTTGTGATGAAAGATAGAGTATTTTTATAGCTGCCTTGACAACCACCAGTCACCAAGACGACACTTCCAAGCATTCCGTCTGCCGAAAAGTTATTACATCACAGAATCTTGCCAGGCCATCTTACAGAAATATTTTCACCGGCAACGTTGGTTCAAAGAACGCCGCTCTGGCGGAGAACCAAGACTTTATAATCATGAACTCAGGTAAAGCTCTTATTTTTATTCCTGCTGAGTAGAAAGGCTTAAGAGAAGTTAGCACCTGCACACTACTGTATATTTTAATCACTCGGTTCGAGTGGTTTGAGTCTGCATTCACAGTTCAAATCGTACGAATGACTTAAGAAGTTTTTTTTTTTTTTTTGTAATCCAGATGAAAACAACATTCCTTGTGTGTTACAAGGAATCCGTCGACACATAAGGAACACAGATGGGTTTGTAATAAATACTGTCTAATATTAGACATAGAGTATTTCAAATAATTCCTCAATTAATAAATCAACGCCGACCATCTTTCTTTTTATGAATTAGAAAAATAAATTCTGTTTTTGGAATCAGACATTCCAAAAATGACTTTTACAATATTTCCCCAACAATCTGACTGTACAATGAAATAGTAATTGGATACAAAAACAACAAATAAAAAGGTATTTCATGACTTGTACTTACCGTAATACGTTTAAACTTTCATTTTAGGAAAAAAGACTTTTAAAATATTTGTAACACCTTATGATTATTTTAAAGTCAAATAAATCCAATTTGCCTATTTTCATTTTCCAAATGTATATACTAAAACTTCATTATATAAAATAATAATATTAAAACATTTTTATCTTAATAATAATAATCAAATACCACAAGTCACACAAGAGAAATGCAACACAAAAACTACACAGATGACCAAACATGTTGTGTTACATGAGAGAACATGAAAATGATGAATTAAAAATAGCCAATTCAATATAAATTACAAGCTATAAAACAGTGAGAACTGATACATCATTGTGTTAAAATACACAATAATGTAAAGTTTATACAACTTATAATATAAAACAAGGAGAACTGATACATAATACTGTTGTCATATAGAACAATATCATGTGAGAGAATAGAACCAAAGCTTAGTGTAGTAAAGTAGTATACAAGTTATAGTATAGAAGAGTGAGAACTGATACATAAAACTGTTGATATATACCTTACTTTTGTGTTACAGAATAGAACCAAAGCTTAGTGTAGTAAAGTAGTATACAAGTTATAGTACAGAAGAGTAAGAACTGATATACATAAAACTGTTGATATATACCTTACTTTTGTGTTACAGAATAGAATTAAAGCTTAGTGTAGTAAAGCAGTATACAAGTTATACTATAGAAGAGTGAGAACTGATGTACATAAAACTGTTGATATATACTTTACTTTTGTGTTACAGAATAGAACCAAAGCTTAGTGTAGTAAAGCAGTATACAAGTTATAGTATAGATCAGTGAGAACTGATATACATAAAACTGTTGATATATACCTTACTTTTGTGTTACAGAATAGAACCAAAGCTTAGTGTAGTAAAGCAGTATACAAGTTATAGTATAGAAGAGTGAGAACTGATATACATAAAACTGTTGATATATACCTTACTTTTGTGTAAGCAGTATACAAGTTATAGTATAGAAGAGTGAGATATGACACATAAAACTGTTGATATATACCTTACTTTTGTGTTACAGAATAGAACCAAAGCTTAGTGTAGTAAAGCAGTATACAAGTTATAGTATAGAAGAGTGAGAACTGATATACATAAAACTGTTGATATATACCTTACTTTTGTGTTACAGAATAGAACCAAAGCTTAGTGTAGTAAAGCAGTATACAAGTTATAGTATAGAAGAGTGAGAACTGATATACATAAAACTGTTGATATATACCTTACTTTTGTGTTACAGAATAAAACCAAACCTTAGTGTAGTAAAGCAGTATACAAGTTATAGTATAGAAGAGTGAGATATGACACATAAAACTGTTGATATATACCTTACTTTTGTGTTACAGAATAGAACCAAAGCTTAGTGTAGTAAAGCAGTATACAAATTACAGTATAGAACAGTGAGAAATGAGACATAATACTGTTGATATACAGTTCACTACTTTGTGAGTGAATAAAAACAAAGCTTAGTGTTCTAAAGTAGTATACAAGTTACAGTATAGAACAGTGAGAAATGAGACATAATACTGTTGATATACAGTTCACTACTTTGTGAGTGAATAAAAACAAAGCTTAGTGTAGTAAAGTTGTATACAAGTTACAGTATAGAACAGTGAGAAATGAAACATAATACATTTGACATACAGGTCACTATTGTGTGAGAGAATAGAACCAAAGCTTATTGCAATAAAGTAGTAAAAAAGTTGTATTATAGAACAGTGAGAAGTGATACATAATACTATTGTGATATAGGTCACTTTTGTGTTACAGAATACAACCAAACTTTACCATAATAAAGTATTATACAAGTTACAGTATAGAACAGTGAAAAGTGATACATAATACTGTTGAGATATAGGTCACTTTTGTGTTACAGAATACAACCAAACTTTACTGTAGTAAAGTATTATACAAGTTACAGTATGGAACAGTGAGAACAGATACATGATACTATTGTCATATGAGTCACTATTGTGTTACAGAATACAATCAAAACTCAGTGTTATAATAGAGAACAGAGAAAACTGATACATAATACTGTATACAAGTTACAATATAGAAATGTTTATGCTTCTAGGGAAAGTAATTTTCACACAATTATTTTATATTCAACTTTTTCTAAGTTGTAGGAAAATAATAATATTATTAATGTTTGTTTTGTTTGCTAAGTAAGAAATAGAAATATTCTTGTCAAATGATGAAAAAATTCAAAATTAATTCATGAATACAAAATGTAAAAAACCTGAAAGATAATTTTAAATAAAAATATAGGAGTTTAAAGACATAGTCTCTTGAGGTGCGTAAATAAAATGACGAATAATAAATGAACGGCATTATTTTTACAAGTGATGTTTATAAGTACACGTGATTTGAGGCAACAGGAAAACACTGTTAGATGTTTTTTTATTGATGAAAGGATAGAATAATAGCTCGACTACCCTTTACCGATTGGGAGGAGGAAGGAAATTGTAATGTTCTGTTTTAAAGGTGAATTTTACAGAAAAAAGAAAACTTTGCAGTCAAAAGAACTACCCATACTGATTAATTTTGCAGGTTCACATTTTTTATAAAAAATATGTGCTAATAAATGAAACATAGAATAGGTGCAGAAAGAGCCCATTCCGAGCGGCAATCCGAACGTTTTAGTTTTTACGTTTGCCGCTAGGAAAAGTACTGTGACGTAACAGTTGCCAAACAAACCGCCAATGCCAGTGTTGAATGTAAATAAAATGGCCAGTGCATACGGAGAAAAAGAGGCGGAGTTTGTTTTGACTTTGTGTTCTCAACAGTGTCGATTAGCGCCATATCAATTCGAACCTACTCTGAACGAACCTAGAACAGTTACTTTTGATACAGATCTGACAAGTTCTAATGATGAGGACAGTTCCACGAGTTAGAGTAGCGGAACAGTGATTGATACTGATAGCGCCCAGGGCGGTTGCTAGTCGTTTCATACCTCCAGTGGAAGAATGGTAAGCCTAAGTCATGACAACAAATATGGTCTGTATTATTTCACGTGCAATTTTAAGCATCTCGAAACCTGTCCGGTGTTTATAAATTATTGGTATACAGACTGGGTTTTATTTGTTTATACTTTGCCGACTATGGTAACTAATACTCGGCCCTTCCACAATCATTGTACCGGGTATTTATGACTCGTAACAAAATGAATTTCAATTATACGTCATAATTCTGTCTATGAAATCAAACTAGATGTAGCAATCTGAATAGTTAATTTAATATTTACCATAAATGTATAATTTATATGACATATTCTGTAAGTTTGTGCAAGGTGTAGATAGACTTACATAAAACACCAGCACTGAAAGGAACAAATTGGTCGGCGCGCAACGAAGCGTGTTTGGCAACTATTATGTTATAGTTGTAAAACGTCACGGAAACAGCCGAACAACCGAGAGAAACTTGAGTTCGAGAACCCGCATATTTTGTTTCATTTTTTACTCAAAAACTAAAGTGTTTAAAAATATGGCAACCACACAGGAATTATACCTAACCAAAGTACAGTTTCTTAGGCAATCATTAATTTTGTTGAAAATTCACCTTTAACAAAAAACCCATCTTTTATTATTATCACTAACATTTCACCACAGTCCTGGCGATAACGGATACAGATAAGTTGTTTTGGTGTTTTTTTTATTTGTTTCAGTATTTCATGCAAAACTTCATAAAAGCTATGTTCTCATTGCCTACCTTGATTTAAAACTGTTATTCTATTGGGAAGAAATTTGTACAGCAGGACCAACCGCGACCTTGTGGGCTATTCTTGTGTGATCGAGCAAGGAGATTTGCTGTCACCCTTATAATGCACTAATGACAATGACTCCAAGATTCATGTTAGTAATAAAAAAGCTTCTTCTTAAAGACAAAATAACACTTCTCTCCCAGGAATCATCATAAATATACTAATCTTAATTTAGTTTATCGTGGTTGACCTTGCGTGTTAATTCATTTATTTATATATAATTATTTAGCAGATTAATTAATACATGTACAATGTTTTAGTCATATATGATTTTATCTTTTGTTCCTGCTATCTTGATGGGCCTGGCATGGCCTAGCGCGTTAAGGCGTGCGCTTCGTAATCTGAGGGTCGCGGGTTCGCGCCTGAGTCGCGCCAAACATGCTCGCTCTCCCAGCCGTGGGGGCGTTATAATGTGACGGTCAATCCCACTTTTCGTTGGTAAAAGAGTAGCCCAAGAGTTGGCGGTGGGTGGTGATGACTAGCTGCCTTCCCTCTAGTCTTACACTGCTAAATTAGGGACGGCTAGCACAAATAGCCCTCGAGTAGCTTTGTGCGAAATTCCAAACAAACAAAAGCTATCTTGATATTTTCATCTACCTTACTTCTAAAGCAATATCGTAACAGTATTCCGTCTGTAAATTCACCTACGCTGATACCACAGCCCTACCCTGTTCTTCCAATAATTATATATATATAATTTGTCCGGTCTTCATACTTACATATATCGTCTGTTCCTTTTGTTAAAGTGCACTCAATTTGGTTCAATTACTTTGAATTCGCTTTGACAGAATGAGCTATACTTCTTGTACCTATAAAACTGTAAGTTTTACTCTTAACTCATGGTAATCATTAGGCCTAACACTTTTACGGTAATTAACTTCACGCCGAACTTTTCCTTGGACGTGACTGTGCTCTCTTTTGCTTCATTTGTTTACAATTAAGTACAAAGCTACACAATGGGCTAGTATGCTCTGCCCATCGTGAGTTTCGAAATCCAATCTCTAGCGTTGTAAGTTCGAAAACACACTTCTGTGCCACTGGATGTCTCTCTTCTGTTATAGCTTTTGTCTGCTGTTTCACACTCATCTCATATTATCTATAGGTTTGCCACTAAATCGTCTGTTCGCTATATTCTCAGCATAAATCAATTGCTAACCCAACTCCCAACTTTTAACTCTCTCATAATGAAAATAAACGATAATAAAATATTTATTGACAAAATAAACTACTTCATAATATCTCACTGACGAAATATAATGCAGAATAACGTATATTAGGCTAATAAATATTATACAAAATAATGAACATTAGATCCATTAAATATGCATTGTAGAGAATATTTTAAATTGTTTATTGAAACTTCGTTTATTTTCCTAATAATTTGCTTTTCTTTGATACTTCACGTTTGTAATATCAAAACACTAAATTGCATGTAAGACATCTGATATCAATCGTTTGCCATTATGACATCTTAGGTTTCGAATAAATGTTTTACTGTACACTAAAAAACGAATACACAAAATATAAAATAACCTGAAATATAAGTTTTCTTTTTCTTGTTTTGTTTTTCATTTAAGGATTAATTTATTTGCATACAAAATTATTACCTGATAAATCTGAAATAACAGCGTTACTTTGCTTAAGGCTTATCTCCATTGTGTACAAAATCCCAACTTAATGCACATGAAATAACAACTCCAACCATAAAGAGGAAGAGAAAAAAGCTGAGGTATTTATCTAGATATTGAGGATGAATCATACGAGGAAGAACTACATCTGAAAGCAAGAGACAACACAACGAATCTGTTGCACTGCTATTGATAGTCTCCTGGTTACTCTCACTAGGATTAAGCTCAATCATTATGAAACTTGGACAACTGGTGTCAGTAAATGAAATTCATAGTATATAACCAATTTGTAAAACTAGAGATGATATCTAGGAGCTCATAAACTCAATTGAACGGACGTTGTGCCTCTTGTGTAACTTTTGTATTCATGTATGCGTGTAACATCGATTCTTTTTAGTTTGCTTTATATCTCAGTTTGTACTGATTCAGGTTAACCTATGTTGAAGTGTTTTATTTAATGCATTATGTTATTGGTTATTTTTCATTTATTAAGTACTGGTGTTTTAATGTTATGTAGTATGCTTGACTCATGCGTTTATTTTCGTCAAATGATATTGTGTGTGGTTTTAAATGATATGGCCATTTCTATGTTGAAAGTCATTGTTATGTGTTTCATTAGTGTTAAATAGCTTCATTTATTTTCTGTCATGCATTTTTGTTAAATGTTTTACAGTGGATTTTTCTACACCTATGGTATATTAATGCTAAAGAGAACTTTTGTCAAGTGTAATTATATGACTGATAAAGAACAAATATAGTACTGAATTATTTCTTAAAGCGTTTTTGTTTTTATTTTTTGTGCTGATGTATAAAAACATTTTCTTTCAAGGTTGTGCCACCCATGCTGTATATATGTGTTTTCAGGGGCAGGAGAAAACATTCCTCGACCAGAGAGTAAGATTATACCTAAAGTTTATTGGCTTTAAATTTAGAGATAATTGTTGGCTTTGGAACAAGTCTGGAGTAGGGGTTGAGAGAGAAGAAACTGTTCTACCTAAATATAATATTAATGTATACCTGGCTCACAAACTAACTTATTTACAGGTTTTCTCACTAATGTAATAATAATTAAACACGTTTACCCTTACCATATAAGTTACTAAAAGCCATGAACAGGTTCGAATCCCGGTCGCACCAAACATGCTTGCCATTTCAGTCGTGAAGGCGTTATAATGTGCGGTCAATCCCACTATTCATTGGTAAAAGAGTAGCCCAAAAGTTGGCGGTGGGTGGTGATGACTATCTGCCTTCCCTCTAGTCTTACACTACTAAATTAGGGACGGCTAGCACAGATAGCCCTCGAGTAGCTTTGAGCGAAATTAAAAAAAAAACCAAACAAACTTTATTTTCTTTATTGTTTCACTACTTCTTGCATCATCCTGCGTTGACATGCTTGCACACGACGATCATGCCGATGAATTCGTATTAGGCCTAGGCCTAGGAAGATTTTTACTCGTATCAGATTTATCACTGATATTCAACCACTTATCCATTATGGGGTGACAACTAATTATTAATTTGTCCAAAAACGTATTTTTATATATTTGGAAGTTCAAAGGAATTTTCACACACACAAATTAGCTTCTTAATGAAAAGTCGTTCGAGCACTTGGGTTTTATCACCATACAATGACATGCTGACCTAAGATCAGTGTTACCATAACGAAGTCAGAAATAAAGATTTGTGGAAAAAGGCTAGGCCGCTATAATAATATGTTTTCCTAAAGGAACAAGGTAACCTCTAATTTTTACAATTTTGTTTTTTAACAGAAAAATTTAAGCCAGATCCGACGTGCATCTAAATCTTGAACGAAATTAAAGAAGACGTGATACAAGCATGTGACGTCATAGAGCTCATTGGTTCAAAGTTTTGTCTTCTGAAACTACAACGAATCTCACCTGACAATTACCAATTATAATTGTCATAAATATAATTATACTTCATATAAATATACTTTGAAATTGAAACAATTGATACTGCATTTAATTTCATCACAATGTTTCAAATTTGGACAAGTTTCAGCTATGACATCATGTTTCATTTCGTTCGGGATTTAGCCGCTAATCCAGATCGGGCTTTTAAAAGACAGCATCGCTCTCCAGGATTGACCGATGTTTCGTACTAAAATTACCAGGCAATCTTGCATCTCCAATGACGCATGTGATCTTGAAATGGTTCCATATCTACTAGCAACCAGTGGTGCCACTATTAAAATTAATTGAGATTGTATTAACACTTTCACCGCGAAAACTCCCCTTAAGTTAAATAAAATCATCTGGCGTTAGGCAGAATAAAATACTAAAAGGCCCAATACGCGGTAAACGTGTTATATTAAATATATACTTTACTTTTTTGTACAACGTATTCTGATTCAATTTTCTAATTTTAGGAAAAATATTAATATTCTGATATTTCCTCGCGGAGCCCCAGATAACTATGGTGGGGCCCAAGGGCTCCGTGAGGCATAGTTAGAACATTCATGTTCTAATGGGTACAAAATTTATATTACTAAGTAACACAATTTTATAACTTATCCGAAATCGGAAGTGCCTTACCAAGATATGAATCTATTTATAGTTTCAAGAGCATTTTTCGTTATTATAAAGTTAACATAAAACTTGTCGCAGTTCATATCACTTCTAAATTTAAAAACTGTTAGTGCCAAATTATCAAATCAACTGTCTATTTATTCAAGAATGGTGCATACTCTTACTTTAAATAAATATATACATTACAAGTTAATATTTACGTTTTTGACGTACATGACCTAGTTTCACCAAGCTAATGTCTGCAAAACGTGAACCAAGCACATCAGGCAGAATATCAAAATTTTAAACTAGAAAAAAATATTTGAAACAGAGATAATATTACTTGAAAGAGGTAATAAAATCATTACTTTGTGAATATTATTTTTTGTTTGAAATATTTTTATTTAATTAATATAATAATTTTGGCTTATACTTTTTTCTTTGTTAGTTTAGCATGTTTCACCTTTTTTGAGTTCGGAGAAAGTGAACAGGTAGTTTCTTTCGCACTGAAAGAGGGCGAAAGGTCGCGAAGTTGGAGATAGTAAACGAGTTCAACGTAATCTTTGTATATCTTAAGCAAAATATTGATCCTCTTGCTTTTTCAATCACATCCGTTTACGAAGAAGATTTACATATATATATATATATAAACCGACAGGATGGGCGTTATTCATAACTTCAATTTTTTAACGGACTCTCCTGTTGCTCTGGCTGAACTGGAAGACAACTTGGATGAGTGAGTTAAGAATTAACTCTAGTTATTTATACAAACTAACTTGTAGTGTTGAAATATTGTTAATAGTTTTACTTTTAGTGTTACTGATAGTTGCAGAAATTGACTGAGGAAGTGTCTGACACTGGTAAGTTGCAAAACAAGATTTTCTTGCCTATTATAAACAAACTCTTCTCCCACAGTTTATATTGTTGGTGTTTCAGTGTTTGTCACTCAGTCATATAAGTACGTCTATTTATTACTGATGGTCTAACATGAGATTGGTAACAGAAAAGTTGAAAAGTTTCGAATTTTACTATTCTCTTACGATTTTTTTCTCCCCAGTGGCACAACGGTACGCCTGTAGACTTATAACGCTAGAAACCGTGTTTCGACACCCGCGGTGGGCAGAGCATAGGTACCCCATTGTGTAGCTTTGTGCTTAATTACAAACAACAACAGCTCTTACGATTTTTTTCGTTATCTTAATAATAAGTTATTGGTTTATAACAATATATTTTATTTATGGCAACATACAAATTATAAGTTCACTAAGTTTAGAACTAAGGCTGGGTAAATGTTAGCCAAGATAAATGATGCTAAGTTGATGCACACCGTTAAAAAGATTCAGTGTTAGTAATGCACATTAAAGATACATTTTGTTTTTTACATTTGCTACTCAAATAGCTGTTGTTTTGAATAATTTCTAACCATTTGGGTTAAGTCCTTTTTGGACTGGTTCACACCCTTGAAAATAATAGTGGAATTTGATTTGTTAAATGTGTTGTAATTAGCCTGAGTCTGACCACACTCTTAAGGAACAGTGTCAACTTTGGATGAGGTTGTCCAAGCTGTTGACAGGGCTGCTAGAGATTGCTTAAGAAGTGGTTATCATGGTATAATTTATTATTATTACGTATTAGTTTATCCTGAAGGTGATACCAGAAGAACCTTGCTCGGAAAATATACAGAGTGGCCCATAAGTTCCTACCCATTCATATGTTATTATGTTATATTCAATTATGCATGTATTATAAATGTTTCTTTTTTTTCAGAGAAATATGGCCGATGTAAGCCCATTTACACATGAATAACATATTGTGACAAGTACGTGGACACATGAGCACAAGAATACTGGTGACACCACATCGATACACTAGATACATAAGATATGTGGATGGGTAGGGACTTACGAGCCACCCTGTAGATTCTGGAAGTAAAAAACTAGAGTATTTGGTTTGTCATATTCAAATATGAATGTAAATCTTCTTGTGTCACTCCCTGAAGGGGGACTCTAAGAGTACATGCCCAATATGGTGACAATTCATCCAGTGTTTTGCTAGTTATGAGTAGACAGGCACATGCATACACTTCTTGTCAATTCTGATAATGTGTGTGTTGATACTTCAGATAGGAAACCACATTTCTTAGCAACTATACCTCATCCAGCTTATCTCTTTGTGTTTCTTAACATGTTGGATAAGATAGAAGTGGATAAGCTATATAAATGTAGCACTGATTTCTTCACATGATTCATTTGCTTTCAAGTTTATTCTCAAATTGCATCTTCAAACATTATCCTATGTGTGAAAAGTAAGCTATTTACCAAAAACAAAATTTAGATGTTTTTAACATAAACACTCTTTGAATAATTAAACTGAACTTGTAATTTATGTTTTCAGAGTAATTTTATAATATCTGTTGATATTTTAACTTTGTTGACAAAATATTATGTTTTTTGTAAAACAAATACTTGTAGTGCTAATTACCTGAAATCGAGGGAATGAAGAGATCTTTTTTCCATTTACATCCAATTGAATTATGAACAAAATATGTTAAAATAAAATGTTTCTCTGTCTTTGTCCACAGTACTAAGTCACAAAGTTACTGTTGACCACTTGCTAATTTCTATAAATGTTTCACTATCAATTTTCTTATTCTATGTACATAAAGTTGACAATTTCTAAGCTTTCTGTTTGTTCAGTGAAATATTTATAGTTGAAACCAGACATCTCAATATGAGAATTGGATAACCAAGTTTTCTACATTCAAGTTATAAGGTATAGTTGTTAACTCTGTGTAAAGATGCCAACATTTGTGGATTTGTGTAGCATGTTCCTGGCTCACAATCTCAACATGGCCAGTTTTGAACAACTGAAAAATTGAAAACTGTCTATATTACTGTTTGAGACCTGCAAGAAGTTGTATTTGTACCAAATCTAATATCAGTTATCTCGCACGAACATAGATAGTTTAGAAAAACTTTAAATTCTATTTCTTTGCTGAAAAATTGAGAAAAAGACAAAAATTGTCCACATCTTTATTTGTAAAGAGTGTCTTTGTACTAAATTCCATGTAAATTGGTTGAAAGAAGGCTAATAAATTGACTAAAACTACTAAAACAATCATAAAATTATGCTTTTTGTAGCATCTTGACCTTCTTTTAGTCAATAAAAATGGGCAAGACAACAATTTTTATTTTTCAGTTTGTTGGGCCTTTAGAAAAGTATCCTTATACCAGATCCCTTATACATTGGCCAAAAACCTCAAAATTTCTTTATTTCCTAAAGATACTGAAAATGGGCAAATCCAACTTTTTTATGTCAATATGTTGAGTGCCAGAAAATTTATATATCTGTGTCAGTTTTCATTTTTATTACTGCACAGGAGCCCAAAATATACTTATTTTGTGTTGTTTGACCTTTGACTCCATAAAAAAACCTTCAAGTGACCTAAATTAAAAAAATAGAATAAAAACTTGTTTAGACATATTGGACCAATGTATAACCCTTTAAGGTTTCAAGTTAATTTGCCGAGAAGTGAAACAAAACAAATTATAACAATAAATAATTTTTTCCTTTCATTTCTTTACATGTATATATAGTTTATTATAAACAAAAACAAGCCAAAACTAAAATGCAAAATAGTGCATCAATTGAAAGGATTTGCAGGGTACAGTCTGTGACGTGGGGTATAAAATTAGTGAAAGGATCCACAAGGTACAGGCTGTGACGTGGGGTATAAAATTAGTGAAAGGATCCACAAGGTACAGGCTGTGATGTGGGGTATAAAATTAGTGAAAGGATCCACAAGGCATAGGCTGTGACGTGGGGTATAAAATTAGTGAAAGGATCCACAAGGTACAGGCTGTGACATGGAGTATAAAATTAGTAAAAGGATCTGCAGGGTACAGGCTGTGACGTGGGGTATAAAATTCGTGAAAGGATCTGCAGGGTACAGGCTGTGACGTGGGGTATAAAATTCGTGAAAGGATCTGCAGGGTACAAGCTATGGCGTGGGGTATAAAATTAGTGAAAGGATCTGTAGGGTACAGCCCGTGACGTGGCATATAAAATTAGTGTAGCATTTTGAATTTTTGTTTTGGCTTGTATGTGCTTATTTACTTTCACGCACCACCAGGAGACTTTGACATGGTAGGCCTTTCTATAGGATAGTAGTTTTAACAATATGGGCTTGAAACAACCCATAGATATAATTTTTTTACGTGTACGAACAGGTCAGAGTAGCAAGTGGATGACAGATCAACAATATGGGCTTCAAATAACCCATAATCTCATCTTTTTACACGTATGAACAGGTCAGAGTAGCAAATGGACAACAGATCAGCAATATGGTCTTGAAACAACTCATAGGTCTCATCTTTTTACCTGTATGAACAGCTCAGAGTAGCAACGGGATAGAGATTGGTATGCAGATGGTCTGAATCAGGATTTATGAAGGTTATTCTCTATATTGGATAATAATGGTTTGCCTTTAGTATGTTGTCACAAAATTTTCTGTCTTCAACAATATTGAGAACATGTAGCAGTTAAAAATGTATGAATCACAAATAACACTACAGTAAGACATGAAATGTGTAGTTGTGTACATGATAAAATCCATTTTAGCTTTAGGGAGAGAAACTTTATATTATGATAGCAGCAAATGGGTTTGGACAGATATCAGTATTGGTTAGCACACTAAAGTTTATGTGCTTCAACTTGGCAGTATGAATACCTTCAGATGTAAGGTTTCAGTGTTATGACAATTAATGATGCTAGTGATAATGCGCGCCTCCACTGGTCTGACATTTCTTCAAATGGATGATAACATGGACATTCACTGGTCTGGCATTTCTTCTGGTGGATGATAATGTCCCCATCCACCGGTCTGATGGGTAATAACATGCACATCCACCAGTCAGACGTTTCTTCTGATGGGTAATAACGTGCACATCCACCAGTCAGGCGTTTCTTCTGATGGGTAATAGCGTGCACATCCACCGGTCAGGCGTTTCTTCTGATGGGTAATAATGTGCACATCCACCGGTCAGACGTTTCTTCTGATGGGTGAAGAAAGTATTAAACAACTGAATGCTTACCAACTAATGAATGGTAAAAGTGTTTAGGAAGATTGGTAATGTGTGATTCACTGCTTAAAAGTCTTGATGAACTGTGACAAAAAGTAGGTCCATATTATCTCCATGTTTCCTTTAACTGCACTACTTTAGTGTATGATATGTATTAGTTGGTCATCCACATTTATTATCAAATGTTTTTGTGACCATTTATTGAAATACATAGTCTGTTGTAACAATGCACATTGACATTAGATATTTGCAAACCTGGTCAAATAACACTTGTGCTTGTATTAACATAAATTGAGGGATACCACTGACATTATGCCATATTAATAGTTGTGTCTTGTCTTAGCTAGAACATAGAAAGGAAAGAGCTGAAATTGATATCTAATAAGAATACTTGTAACAAGTATACAAAGTTTTGTTTTTTTAATATATATGTATTGATATTTTGTCACAGTTCTTTGCATAGAGCTTGGAATCATATTAACTTTATAGATAAAACAACTTGAATCACGTGACATGAACAAATAATTGTATAATCGATATTACAAGGTGTTTAGAAAGTCACTGTGCAATTTTGTAATCATATTTTATTCAGTCTATTTCAAGCCAGCAACTGATAGAGGTGTTTAGAAACAAAATAAGAAGGATCCAGGCTTGTAATGATGCCAACGGGGGTCACTTTCAACATTGTTTATAATTGTCATTCATATTTACCTCCTGTATTCTATATTGAAACATGTCTGTTAATAAATATATAAGTGCACAGTGACTTTCCAAACACCCTGTACATATATATAAAAGTGCACAGTGACTTTCCGAATACCCTGTAGAATTTTTTATTGTGCTCCAAATCTGTTAATAACAAGCTAACAATGGTAACTGTAAATATGTACACTGTGAACCCAACTGATAATGAGTGTTGTGAACAACACCATAAATAGACCAAAATAGTATGGTAACTGTAAATACATACACTCTGAACCCAACTGATAATGAGTGTTGTGAACAACACCATAAACAGACCAAAAGAGTAGTTTAAAAGAATTTGTTAATTAGGTTCAAGAGAGTCACAGACTATAATATTTCTTGATATATTTTATAGAGTGTATAATGGTGTGATCATGTTTAGTGATACCTGTATAACACCAAGTGCAGGAAATATTTACAACAAAACCAGTGATAAACATCTTTAAACACTCTTTTATGAATGAGTGTAAAATCTGTTGTGTTTCAGCTCTAGAAAACTGTTAATCTCTTAGACATTAACAGTTATGTAAATGGACAGTTAGCTTCACAAACCTTTATGGTCCATTCCAAAATACAAACTATCTTCTTTATAGCCTTCTAATGGGATATAATTTTCAGATTATAACCTTTGCAGAGTACACAAAAAAATAAATTTGTTTCTGATTTCTTTTATAAAACACAGATTTATAACAGTTGACAGTAAGGCTGGTGTTGCCTCTATTTACAAGTAAATTGGAAAATAATAACAGCATTCAAACCATTGTTAATGGTTTAACTTCTCCAGGCTGGATATTATACTGTTCTTACTTTATTACAAAATATGGACATGAAATTTTGCTATATTATTTAACAATATTTAAGATGTCTTATCTTACAGCAGAAGGATATGTTAAAGTCAACACAAAGTTTGTAGTATCAGCTTATTCGTTACTGTCTGGTTCAAAGTTTTTAAGCTATAGTTAAACACAAGGTCTCTGGTATCAGCTTATTGGTTCTTTTCTGGTCCAACATTTTTAATCTTAGTTAAACACAAGGTGTATGGTACTAGCTTATTGGTTATTGTTTGGTTCAAGGTTTTTAATCTTACTTAAATACAAGATCTATGGTACTAGCTTATTGGTTATTGTTTGGTTCAAGGTTTTTAATCTTAGTTAAACACAAGGTTTATGGTATCAACTTATTGGTTATTGTTTGGTTCAAGGTTTTAATTCTTAGTTAAATACAAGATCTATGGTACTAGCTTATTGGTTATTGTTTGGTTCAAGGTTTTTAATCTTAGTTAAACACAAGATCTATGGTACTAGCTTATTGGTTATTGTTTGGTTCAAGGTTTTTAATCTTAGTTAAACACAAGGTTTATGGTATCAACTTATTGGTTATTGTTTGGTGCAAGGTTTTTAATCTTAGTTAAATACAAGATCTATGGTACTAGCTTATTGGTTATTGTTTGGTTCAAGGTTTTAATCTTAGTTAAACACAAGGTTTATGGTATCAACTTATTGGTTATTGTCTGGTTCAAGGTTTTTAATCTTAGTTAAACACAAGATCTATGGTACTAGCTTATTGGTTATTGTTTGGTTTAAGGTTTTTAATCTTAGTTAAACACAAGATCTATGGTACTAGCTTATTGGTTATTGTTTGGTTCAAGGTTTTTAATCTTAGTTAAACACAAGGTTTATGGTATCAACTTATTGGTTATTGTTTGGTTCAAGGTTTTAATTCTTAGTTAAATACAAGATCTATGGTACAAGCT
This sequence comes from Tachypleus tridentatus, assembly GCF_004210375.1. Taxonomy (NCBI): domain Eukaryota; kingdom Metazoa; phylum Arthropoda; class Merostomata; order Xiphosura; family Limulidae; genus Tachypleus; species Tachypleus tridentatus. The sequence continues at coordinate 176,625,283 of NC_134825.1, forward strand.
TATTGGTTATTGTTTGGTTCAAGGTTTTTAATCTTAGTTAAACACAAGATCTATGGTACTAGCTTATTGGTTATTGTTTGGTTCAAGGTTTTAATCTTAGTTAAACACAAGATCTATGGTACTAGCTTATTGGTTATTGTTTGGTTCAAGGTTTTTAATCTTAGTTAAACACAAGGTTTATGGTATCAACTTATTGGTTATTGTTTGGTGCAAGGTTTTTAATCTTAGTTAAATACAAGATCTATGGTACTAGTTTATTGGTTATTGTTTGGTTCAAGGTTTTTAATCTTAGTTAAACACAAGATCTATGGTACTAGCTTATTGGTTATTGTTTGGTTCAAGGTTTTTAATCTTAGTTAAACACAAGGTTTATGGTATCAACTTATTGGTTATTGTTTGGTGCAAGGTTTTTAATCTTAGTTAAATACAAGATCTATGGTACTAGCTTATTGGTTATTGTTTGGTTCAAGGTTTTTAATCTTAGTTAAACACAAGGTTTATGGTATCAACTTATTGGTTATTGTCTGGTTCAAGGTTTTTAATCTTAGTTAAACACAAGGTTTATGGTACTAGCTTATTGGTTATTGTTTGGTTCAAGGTTTTTAATCTTAGTTAAACACAAGATCTATGGTACTAGCTTATTGGTTATTGTTTGGTTCAAGGTTTTTAATCTTAGTTAAACACAAGATCTATGGTACTAGCTTATTGGTTATTGTTTGGTTCAAGGTTTTTAATCTTAGTTAAACACAAGGTTTATGGTATCAACTTATTGGTTATTGTTTGGTTCAAGGTTTTAATTCTTAGTTAAATACAAGATCTATGGTACTAGCTTATTGGTTATTGTTTGGTTCAAGGTTTTTAATCTTAGTTAAATACAAGGTCTATGGTACTAGCTTATTGGTTATTGTTTGGTTCAAGGTTTTTAATCTTAGTTAAATACAAGGTTTATGGTATCAACTTATTGGTTATTGTTTGGTGCAAGGTTTTTAATCTTAGTTAAATACAAGATCTATGGTACTAGCTTATTGGTTATTGTTTGGTTCAAGGTTTTTAATCTTAGTTAAATACAAGGTCTATGGTACTAGCTTATTGGTTATTGTTTGGTTCAAGGTTTTTAATCTTAGTTAAATACAAGATGTATGGTACTAGCTTATTGGTTATTGTTTGGTTCAAGGTTTTTAATCTTAGTTAAATACAAGATCTATGGTACTAGCTTATTGGTTATTGTTTGGTTCAAGGTTTTTAATCTTAGTTAAATACAAGATCTATGGTACTAGCTTATTGGTTATTGTTTGGTTCAAGGTTTTTAATCTTAGTTAAACACAAGGTCTATGGTACTAGCTTATTGGTTATTGTTTGGTTCAAGGTTTTTAATCTTAGTTAAATACAAGGTCTATGGTACTAGCTTATTGGTTATTGTCTGGTTCAAGGTTTTTAATCTTTAATTGACTACAGAATTTTTTAGTACCGACTTGTTAAGATTTGTATGTTTTAACACAACACAGAATTATTATGATAAATATTTGTCAGTGTTAGTTTGATGATAATGTTATGTTTTCAAATACAGTGTTTCCATAACTAAATCTTCAGAATTCATCTTATAAGTCTGAGTTGATTTTCACAGCTGTTTACTTGTTTTTACAGAATACCTGAGAATACTGTGCATGATGAACAAGTTCACCGTAGACAAAGAAAGATCAAGCACAGGAATCCTGTTAGGCCTGAGGTTTCTGGCATCAGAGTTCGAAATGGGAAACGTTTCAAACATGGAGAAACAAGTATTTTAACACTTGTGTATATATGTTAGACTTTAATATTAAAATTAATCTACTTGGTTTTAATGCTGGTATACATCTGTTAGACTTTATTATTGAAATAAATTTACTTGATGTTAACACTGGTATATATCTGTTAGACTTTATTATTAAAATAAATTTACTTGATGTTAACACTGGTATATATCTGTTAGACTTTATTATTAAAATAAATTTACTTGATGTTAACACTGGTATATATCTGTTAGACTTTATTATTAAAATAAATTTACTTGATGTTAACACTGGTATATATCTGTTAGACTATTATTAAAATAAATTTACTTGATGTTAACACTGGTATACATCTGTTAGACTTTATTATTAAAATAAATTTACTTGATGTTAACACTGGTATACATCTGTTAGACTTTATTATTAAAATAAATTTACTTGATGTTAACACTGGTATACATCTGTTAGACTTTATTATTAAAATAAATTTACTTGATGTTAACACTGGTATACATCTGTTAGACTTTATTATTAAAATAAATTTAGTTGATGTTAACACTGGTATACATCTGTTAGACTTTATTATTAAAATTAATCTACTTGGTTTTAAAGTCTGTTAGACTTTACTATTAAAATAAATTTACGTGGTCTTAACACTGGTATATATCTGTTAGACTTTACTATTAAAATTAATGTACTTGGTTTTAACACTGGTATACATCTGTTAGATTTGAAATTAATCGACTTGGTCTTTCGCTATTTACATATATACGATATAGCTGGTTTGCTGAAACCTGTAGATGATGAAGACATCGAAGAATTGAATATCTATGATTTTATTCCCAAGACGATGTCAGTTTTCTCTCTGTTGTTACAGGAGAGAGAAAAAATGAAGGTAAAGAACTTTTCAACATTACCACTAATGTGTTAAATCAGAACTAACCCTACTTGGATATGATATCACTTGTGTTAAGTCAAGAGTAAGTCTACTTATATATGACTAACATGAATATATTTAATATGAAAGTGGAACACTAATGTTTTTATCCTATACTTATATATGACTAACATGAGTATAATTAATATGAAAGTGGAACACTAATGTTTTTATCCTATACTTATATATGACTAACATGAGTATAATTAATATGAAAGTGGAACATTAATGTTATTATCCTGTACTTATATATGACTAACATGAGTATAATTAATATGAAAGTGGAACACTAATGTTATTACCCTGTACTTATATATGACTAACATGAGTATAATTAATATGAAAGTGGAACACTAATGTTATTACCCTATACTTATATATGACTAACATGAGTATAATTAATATGAAAGTGGAACATTAATGTTATTACCCTATACTTATATATGACTAACATGAGTATAATTAATATGAAAGTGGAACATTAATGTTATTACCTATACTTATATATGACTAACATGAGTATAATTAATATGAAAGTGGAACATTAATGTTATTACCCTATACTTATATATGACTAACATGAGTATAATTAATATGAAAGTGGAACATTAATGTTATTACCCTATACTTATATATGACTAACATGAGTATAATTAATATGAAAGTGGAACATTAATGTTATTATCCTATACTTATATATGACTAACATGAGTATAATTAATATGAAAGTGGAACACTAATGTTATTACCCTAGCACTTTCAAATGATGGATCTTTCTTCTTCAGGGCAAAGTATTCATGGTATAGGATTTTATATTAAGACTTTGAATCTGTCTGGTTTTGATAATTCTGAATGTGTTATTACATCAATATGTGAAATAATTCTACAGTTGTACTAAGGTTCAAAACATACATTGTTTAGTCAGTCCTGAGTAACTAGGAAGTTCATGGGTCAACTAGAATATCCAAACAATAATGTTACTGGCCCAACAGGGCAAACTGTAGTTTTAAGCTGGGTTATTCCATGTAAAAATATCCAGATTTTGGAAAATTTTCCAGGTGACCCCCTCAGAATGCCTTAAAAAAAATTCACATATTCTCATCTACCCATATAATGAGAAATTACCAAAGATTAGATCAATATCTCTAATAGTTTCTGATTTACAGCTCTGTAAAGTTTAGTTAATTTTTTTTTTATTTTTCGTGAATTCATTTTCGAGCAACTTTGGCTGCTTAAAGCTGCAAGGGTAATGGTGGTAGAAGGCTTAAATTTGCAACATTGACTAAATTAATATTACAAAATTCAAAAATGATCTCAAACCAAGTTTATCTCTCTTAGGAGTTTCATTGTGAAGCTGTAAAATTACCTGAAAACCCAAAATCGTAAAACATATTGGTTTATTTAATAAGCCATAGCTCTAAGACTTAATATGATACAAAGATGAATTGTTTTTTCAAATTTCCTATAACATATGTGTTGATAAATCAGCAATTGTTATACTTAAAAGTCTGTTAGATCTACTGTAAAAAATGTATCTGCATGCAACTTTTTATAATTTAGCTAAAAATAGCCCAACTTCAGGCCACAGTTTGACCATGTCACCAGTTATACAGCCTTTTCAGATTTTTACCATATATTCTTACATTTCTGAATATGATCTACAAAAAACATCAGGATGGTGTTCAACCTACTTTTTGAGTTATAATTTTTTAAAGTATCCTCTGACCACATGTTGTTTACTTGAAAAAAAAATTCAGTTCAGATGTGTTACTGTGTGCAAATATATCCAGACAATTTTGAAAAAAATGACGAATCCCATTGAAATACTCTAATCAGCCTTTACCATATATTCTTACATTTCTGAACATGATCTTAAGATATCAGTGTTGTTACCATGTGTGTTCCATCAGAATGTCTGAAATACGACACAGTAGTTGTTCATGCTTTCATTATCACAGTACTGAGCCATGCTGAAAAGAAATATTCAAACACAGAAGAGATCATTTATTTCAGTGATGGTGCAGCTTCACAATACAATAATTTTAAAATCTTTTAAATCCTTGCTACCATTTTGAAGATTATCAGTTGTCTGCTGAATGGCATTTTTTTGCCACCAGTCATTTGAAAAGTCCATGTGATGGAATTCGGGGTATGGTGAAGAGGCTGGTGGCTCATGCAAGCCTTCAGTTGCCTATAAATAATAAAATTTTAAGTGTCTCTGATATGTACCATTGGGCAAAGGACCACATTCAGGGCATTCAGTTCTTTCTTGTCAATCAGTAATCAGTCCTGCAGAATTGTGTAAAGTTTGATCTACTTGAGCACTTTGAAAAATGTAAAACTGTGACAGGTATGAGGTCACATCATAGTTTTATTCCCCACTCTACCAACAAATTGTGTATGAGAAGGTGATGATGTGTACACAGTTGTAACTGTTGGTAGTAGCAGTGAAAGTGATGCTACAGCAGCTCAAATAGGGTCTAATGATAACAATGACAATTATCAGCCAGGGAAATATGTGGCATACATATATGATCATGAATGGTATGTGGGAAACATAACAGATAGATCAGATGAACATTCAGATGTGTTGGTGTAATTTATGAAGAAATCAAGAAACGAACTGTTCTCATGGCCTGCAAGGTCACGTAAAGATGAAAGTTGGATTTCTTTCCAACATATTCTTTGTCTGACAGGTGCACCTACCGTGCAAGGCAGTAGTGCTCACCACTATGTTCTAAGTCAAAGTAATCTTAACATAATCAAACTCGAAGTTTAGAAATTTATTCAAGCTGTCTGAACAAAGTAATGTTTATTTGATGTTGTTTATGGCTAATTTATCACCAAAGCAGTTTTTGAAACATTTTATTGTCTCGATTATTGCAGTTTGGTGTAACTATAATCTTTCTCGGTTATCCCCTGTTATAGCACTGTGTCTGATTTACTTTTGTATTTATTATATTATGAATGTAATATATTATAATTTATTATAATATGAACTCAGCCATATCTGCATAATTGTAATGCATACACAATATATTTGCATTGCCATGTGATCTAACTAGTTATGTCAATAAACTTGTTCAGAAATGAATTAATTCTTTCTTGTTTCTTACAACTTCATTATTTAACATTGTGAAAGGCTGGTTAGAATATTTCAGTGGGATTCATAACGTTCTGACAGGTATTTTTTCAAAATTCTCTGGATATATTTGCACACAGTAACACAACTGAACTGAATTTTTTTTTTCAAGTAAACAACATGTAGTCAGAGGATACTTTAAAAACTTGTAACTCAAAAAGTAGGTTGAACACTATCCTGATTTTTTTTTGTAGATCATATTCAGAGATGTAAGAACATATGGTAAAAATCTGAAAAGGCTGAATAACTGGTGACATGGTCAAACTGTGGCCTGAAGTAGGGCTATTTTTAGCTAAATCATAAAAAGTTGCATGCAGCTACATTTTTTACAGGAGATCTAACAGACTTTTAATTATAACAATTGCTGATTTATCAACACATATGTTATAGGAAATTTGAAAAAACAATTCATCTTTGTATCATATTAAGTCTTAGAGCTATAGCTTATTACACAAACCAATGTTTTATACAATTTTGGGTTTTCAGGTGATTTTACAGCCTCACTATGAAAATCCTAAGAGAGATAAACTTGGTTTGAGACCATTTTTGAATTCTGTGGGATTAATCCAGTCAGTGTAGCAAATTTCAGTTTTTTACCACTGTTACTTTTGCAGCTTTAAGCAGCCAGTGTTGCCCAAAAATGAATTTGCCAAAAATAAAAATAAAAAATCTAAATTTTACAGGGCTGTAAATTAGAAACTATTAGAGATATTGATCTGATCTTTGGCAGTTGTTCATTATATGGGTAGATGAGCACATGTGAATTTTGTCAAGGCATTCTGTGGGGGTCATCTACAGCCCCCTGGATGATTTGACATGGAATGACCCAGCATCTTTCCTGATTTATCTTGTTACCAAATATGTATTTTTATAGTTATGTGTTGATCCACAGTGTCTTATTTAATTTCTCAAATAAAGTCTTTAGTTTTCTAGAGATCCCTGATCTATTTATAAATATTGTGGGATACCTCTATAAGGTCTGAAATAAACAGGTGGTTCTCTAATATGTGAATAGCAAGATCAAACAAAGTATGATGAATGTTGATATCTGAAGGGAGGAACACCTCACCTTTTGGTCAGAATTAAAATTCACATATTATATGTACGTGTGTTTTTATCTGGATAATTCTATCAGCACAGGTCAAAGGCCATGTCCAGAGATGCCAACCATTACGATTTGAGCGTAATCATTACAATTTTGGTGTATACACTATGACTAGATGCTCATACAGACAAATATTACGACTTGTTGCAACTCCTAAATTATTATATATTATATAGGCCTATACAATAAAGTGATAAATTGTTCCCCCAGGGCTTGAAAGGGGTGAAAAGAAAATTTCGAGGGAGATACAACTAAATTTTGATGATAAATAAAAGACATAGTCCAAATGGCTACTTGCAATAATCATGTTTGTGCTTGAAGTAATAAAAAATATTTGTATCTCCGACATCCACCAATAGTTTGAGTGTGGTGCTTCTCCATACTGGGTATGTGGGGCAATCCATATTTACATAATCAGTGCTTGTCAGCCAATCAGCACTCACTTAGATGGGTAGTTCTTATTTTCTAATCAGCATAGAAACACCAATGCGATCGTTCATAAGATGGAAAAAAAGAAGCCTCATTCACCAGATTGCCTTGTTTTGGCAAATCTAAAGGACTAAAACTGTGAATCAAAAATTTAGAAAAGAGTATAGTGCAAAATATCTGGTCATTGCATCAAAAGACAGTGACAGTCATGTGTTTTGTTCAGTTTGTCATATTGATTTTTCTGTGGTGCATGGTGGGATAAACGATTGTTCCAGACATAAAAAAATCAGCATTTCACCAACAAAAGGCTGAGGCGAAGACAAAAACAATGCAGATAACGGCGTTCTGAGTAAGAATTCAGAATATGAAACCATAAATGCAGAAGTGATGTTCATGCAATTTGTCATTGCTCACAATTTACCCATAGCTGTAGTTAATATGCAGGACATCTATTCAGAAAAATGTTCCCAGACTCTGATATAGTGAAAACATGTTGCTGTGCTAGAACCAAAACTACAGCCGTTGTACAAATGTTGGGTTGTGAAGATGACAAAATTATTTCAAGCATACCTACTAACAGTGTTTACAGTTTAGCCACAGAAACTGAATATATATATTCAGGCTATATATATATATATGTCTGAATACAGACATGGATGACTCAAAACTGTGTCCAGTCATAAATGAGCAATCTATAGCAGTAATAAATAATAATAATTATAATAACAATATAATAATAAACAGCTTAGAGACATTGGTCAGGCCTAGTAGCCACAAATGATAAAGGGCTCTGTCTACAATCATTATGCTCAGTCATTTGAAATAGTTGGCATCTCAGCATGTTGTCATGGCATTTGATAACTTGCATTTGAATGTGGATTGTAAGCTAAATTTTAGTATACATTAATTAATTTATACATTAATTAATAACTTAATTTAAAAGTTAATATTAAAAAAAACACCATCTAAACATCAATTTTAGTGAATCATGTAATTTGTTGAATGCAGCACTGGTTCAAATTAAATTTTTGTATTGTTAAAATATAAGGCTATAGTTTCATACAAATTAAGAACTCAAATTATTGATATTCTCAAGCTTGAATTATATATTAAGAACTGCCCATATTTTATATTTGCCAAGATATCACTGTGTTTACTGAATCAAACACAGTGGCACCATCCACTCCTTTCAATTTTGGAAACACTTCCTTACATTCAACAACTTCTGTCTCTGTGATGTGAATAACAAATCAAAAGCTCAGAATGTCCTCCTAGTGGCTTTTGCACCATTTCAAAGTGTTAGGGTGTAAATTTTGTTCTTTTGATACATTTCATGTGGTAAAATGTTAGTGAGCTCAAAATTTGATATATTTTTAGACCCAAACACAGTTTAGCTATTAATCTTGATAAATTATAGTAGAATTCTGTGGTATTCATTTAGTAATTTATGATTTTTTGTTATTTCAAATATTTATATAAAACCTAAAAAGATAGTTTGTTTTACATCTTTCATGTGTGAAATTTGATAAGGCTTAGCAACATATGAGAGCAGTACATTAGTATAAAGTTCATAACTAGAAGAAATAATTATTTGTTATATTTTTTATTTACTGTTTGTGTTTTAAGAAACATAATTAACTCCTTCGGAATAGGGTTCAAAGACCATGTCATTGTGTTTACTGAATTCCATTCAAAAGTTTATTGAAGTAATATTTTATGAATTTATGTCAATAAGTTTGGAATCAAATTGTAGATTATAATTTAAACTTTAATATTATATACGAGTTAATTTCTTAAAATAAATATTAAAAGAACATGCCTTTAATATAAATTTTAGTGAGTTACCTGGTTTGTTGAATGTAGCAGTGTTTTAAAATTAGATGTTTGTGATGTTAAGATACTAAGTCTATAGTTTTGTACAAACTAGGAACTCAGATTACTAGTATTATCAGCTAGAATATAAAATTAGAACCTAATATATTTTTATTTTGTTGATATATGGCTTATGTACTGAATCATACATAGTGGCCTCCTTTCAACTCTTTCCATTTTTTAAACAGTCCCTTATATATACTTACTTCAATATATGGCATGTGAATAACCAATTAATCAACAGCTTAGAATGTCCCTAGATAGTTTCTCTGCCATTTTTATCTTTCAAAATACAACACTACTCTCTCAATCCAAGGTTTCAATGAGGTAAGTATTGTTTGTTTTTAGTCTGCTTGAGGTTTCATATTTTTTAAAATCCAAATAAATGTTAGTCACTAAGTTTAATAAATTATAGTGGAATTCTGTGGTATCATTGTAGTTATTTATGATTTTTTGGTTATTCTACTGCATATATAAAACTTTAAAATGTTTCATATCCTCCATGTGCATAATATTAAAAGGCTTAGCAATCTATATCCAACAGCATCTGAGTACAAAGGTTGTAGTGAGAAAAGATAATTGTTTGTTTTACTTCTTGATTTATTGTCCTCTATTTTAAGAGAAAAGTTTAATAATTTGTTTCTAAATAGTAATAATCTATATACAATATATATTTACAAATATATTACAAAATACTAGTTTACTAAAACACAGGGAAAACTAAAGGTCAGTTTTATATATCACTAGATACATGAGCACATGTGAACCGTGTAAGGACAGATTATGTAATGTTATAAAGTATGAAAAGAAGATCGGGTATAGTAAAAAAATAAATATATATGTTTATATATAGTGTTATGAGACATTAGCTACATAGACTAAACATTTGTATTTTTGTGTTATAATATGTAGTAATTCTAGCATGAGAAAAGTATAACTTTCCTGATTTCCTTTATATATTTATTTTTATGGCAGTTGCAAGGTTGGTCAAATGACATACCCAGTGTAGTTAGAGCAGTGGTTCTTAACCTTGTTGGAGGTACTGAACCCCGGAAGTTTTGTACTTGCATTCACTGAACCTTTCTTAATTGAAAAAATGAAATATGATTTTTTCAAATTCAAAACATTAGTAGATATCTTATTGGTGCACAAAATAAACCATGCTTCAGTTGCACACAATATCACTGTGTTCAAAGAACAAAAACCAACAAAACATGAATTTCACACAAAAACATAACTCAATGAATATTTACTGCAAATCAATGTGATTTTTGCTGTTGAGACAAGTTCAGAAATGCACAGCTGCACCTTGGCAAGTACCACTCTCATGTCATTTTCACAACAAAGTCTGTTCCTTTTCTTCGTTTTTATGTCTACCATCCTCGGAAAGGATTGCTCGCAAAAATACGTTGTAACAAACAGTATGAGTATCTCAAGGGCTTTCTTAGCAATAAAAGGGTACGCTACGATTTGGTGACACCAAAACGTTGAGAGTGTTGTTGTTCTGAAAAGTGGTTGTTGAACCTAGCTCTGCTGAAGTTCAATGATTTCGTCGAGGTATTCATCATTGACATCTGCTGTCACAACACTAAACGTGAACGGCTGTCTCACCCATGCTGGATATGACTCTCTGGTGGGTAAGTATCCGTCAAGAGACTTTGCGAGCTCATCTAAGTGCATGGCAATTGCTTACTTCAGTTCCCTGAGTACAGAAATGTCTCCGATTTCAGACACATCTTCCGATCTTACTTACACAGTCGTCCAGCAGGGAAAAGTTTGCGAAGTTATCATTCTCTGTTCGTCGTTTCCATAACAGTAACTTTTTGTGAAAAGCCTTCAGGTTTTCTTCCGCTTTGATGATGTTGACTCCACCGCTCTGCATCTGTTGATTGATAGCATTGAAGATATCGGCCATGTACGCCAAAATGAGAGTGAATTCAGATTTTTCGAAGCAATCTGCATGGCAGTGTTGGTATTCTCACAAAAACAGGGCTAATTCCACACGCATGGCAAAAACACAATTCAACACCTTTCCCCGGGATAACCACCGAGCGTTAGAATGGTACAGAAGTACCTCGAATTCAGAGCCCATTTCATTACACAGCTCTTTGAAGATGCAGTGCTTCAGGGCACTATTTCACACAAAGTTCACACATTCCACTACAATTTTTTAATACTTCTGCCAGTTTTGAAGGCTAGGGTTTTGTTGCCAATGCATGCCTGTGCAGAACACAGTGTGTTACAATAATGTGTGGTGCATCAGCTTTCACCAGTGCACCAAAACCAGAGTTTCGTCCCAGCATGACTGGTGCTCCGTCCGAACAAACTGCAGAAACCATATCCCATGAAAGATCGTTGTCTCTGAAGAAGTCATCCACAAGTTTGTTCAAATCGACTGCCTTAGTTGTTGTTGTAAGAGGCTTACAAAATAAAAAATCTTATTTTATCTCGTTGTTCTTCACATAGCGCATGAATACAAGTTTCTTCATATCAGCTGCCTTAGTTGTTGTTGTAAGAGGCTTACAAAATAAAAAACCTTATTTTATCTTGTCGTTCTTTACATAGCGCATGAATACAAAAGCTAGCCTAGATTGGAAACATTGGTGGTCTCATCAAGTTGAAGGCTGAGTTTTGCTGGGCTTGAAATCAGATCTGCAACTACTTGAGTCAATGTCATCTATTCTGCTGCTGATGGTGTCATTTGAAAGAGGAATTTGGGATAACTTTTTTCAGCAGCTTTTCCCAGCATGATATTCGCCATCTTGAATGCAGCTGGTTTTACGAGTGCTTCACCAATGGTGTGTGGTTTGCCCTGCTTTGCGATCAAGTACGCAACTTCGTACGATGCTGTGAGGATCGCTTTGTCGATGGGTACAAAGCCGAGAACAGGCAGAGTAGCTTTTTCATCGAACCTGGCTCTCTTTACCATGAATTCAGCAAGCGTTATGTTCTTGTATTTCCTATCTCCATGCAGCTTTAGGGAGTGTTCTCTTAGTTTTGCCAGTGCTAGACTAGAATTGCTCGACTTGGTATTGCAACTCATGCATTGAGGACACTGACTCCCATCATGTTCCGTTATACATGTGAATCCATATTATGCGTGATTTGTCTGACCACTTACAGTTTTGCTCGATATAGTTAGTATGAAGGGTTTGAAAGATTAGGAAAAATTCAAAAATGATGCACGATTACTACAGTCACAAGTCGACTGCTAAGCGCATGAAGTTCCTTGCAAGCACAGATATTAAGACCAAGTGGAGCATGATGTCACGAATCATACGAGTGAGGTGAGCGGACGGACACACTTGTGTGTGTGTGTCTTGACCTCTGTCGAACCCAGGTTAAGAACCACTGAGTTAGAGTATAAAAAATAACGATGTATGATGTGTTACTGAAAACAAAAGTTTGAAATGTATTTAGAAAGTTCTAGAGATTACACAAAAATAATATTTGAGAATTTTGGGACAAAGAATGGTGTGTCTAACAAACTATAATATTGTAGTAAGATTATCACTAATATTTGAAATTTGGCTAAACCTTTCTATATGGTAGTGTGCCTAACAAGGTCGGATACTGTAGCAAGATTATCACTAATGTGTAAAACTAGGCCTAACCTTTTTATAGTTAAATACACCAAGTTATAGCCATTGTGCTTTTGTTTTTTAGAGAAACCATAATAAGTGTTGTAAAGAAACTGATGTGACACATGTAAAATACTATTCTCACAATGCTTTCATTCATTGTTTTCTAGTTTTGGACATCCCAGTGTATAGGAGTATATTGGCTATGAAAGAATTGTCCATTGAGAATATAATTTTCATGGTTTGTTTGTCATGTTAATACCCTTTTCTATCAGGGGTTCACTTCATGTGATTTTTATTGTTTATTGTATTCTGAGTTCAATAGTGTTGATGCTGCTTTTGATGTACTGTATACCACTTGTGGTTTTCAATGTTTATTGTATTCTTGGTTCAATAGTGTTGATGCTGCTTTTGATGTACTGTATACCACTTGTGGTTTTCAATGTTTATTGTATTCTGAGTTCAATAGTGTTGATGCCGCTTTTGATGTACTGTATACCACTTGTGGTTTTCAATGTTTATTGTATTCTTGGTTCAATAGTGTTGATGCTGCTTTTGATGTACTGTATACCACTTGTGGTTTTCAATGTTTATTGTATTCTTGGTTCAGTAGTGTTGATGCTGCTTTTGATGTACTGTATACCACTTGTGGTTTTCAATGTTTATTGTATTCTTGGCTCAGTAGTGTTGATGCTGCTTTTGATGTACTGTATACTACTTGTGGTTTTCAATGTTTATTGTATTCTTGGTTCAGTAGTGTTGATGCTGCTTTTGATGTACTGTATACCACTTGTGGTTTTCAATGTTTATTGTATTCTGAGTTCAATAGTGTTGATGCTGCTTTTGATGTACTGTATACCACTTGTGGTTTTCAATGTTTATTGTATTCTTGGTTCAGTAGTGTTGATGCTGCTTTTGATGTACTGTATACCACTTGTGGTTTTCAATGTTTATTGTATTCTTGGTTCAGTAGTGTTGAATGCTGCTTTTGATGTACTGTATACCACTTGTGGTTTTCAATGTTTATTGTATTCTTGGTTCAGTAGTGTTGAATGCTGCTTTTGATGTACTGTATACCACTTGTGGTTTTCAATGTTTATTGTATTCTTGGTTCAGTAGTGTTGAATGCTGCTTTTGATGTACTGTATACCACTTGTGGTTTTCAATGTTTATTGTATTCTGAGTTCAGTAGTGTTGAATGCTGCTTTTGATGTACTGTATACCACTTGTGGTTTTCAATGTTTATTGTATTCTTGGTTCAGTAGTGTTGATGCTGCTTTTGATGTACTGTATACCACTTGTGGTTTTCAATGTTTATTGTATTCTTGGTTCAGTAGTGTTGATGCTGCTTTTGATGTACTGTATACCACTTGTGGTTTTCAATGTTTATTGTATTCTGAGTTCAATAGTGTTGATGCTGCTTTTAATGTACTGTATACCACTTGTGGTTTTCAATATTTATTGTATTCTTGGTTCAATAGTGTTGATGCTGCTTTTGATGTACTGTATACCACTTGTGGTTTTCAATGTTTATTGTATTCTTGGTTCAATAGTGTTGATGCTGCTTTTGATGTACTGTATACTACTTGTGGTTTTCAATGTTTATTGTATTCTTGGTTCAGTAGTGTTGAATGCTGCTTTTGATGTACTGTATACCACTTGTGGTTTTCAATGTTTATTGTATTCTGAGTTCAATAGTGTTGATGCTGCTTTTGATGTACTGTATACCACTTGTGGTTTTCAATGTTTATTGTATTCTTGGTTCAATAGTGTTGATGCTGCTTTTGATGTACTGTATACCACTTGTGGTTTTCAATGTTTATTGTATTCTGAGTTCAGTAGTGTTGATGCTGCTTTTGATGTACTGTATACCACTTGTGGTTTTCAATGTTTATTGTATTCTGAGTTCAATAGTGTTGATGCTGCTTTTGATGTACTGTATACCACTTGTGGTTTTCAATGTTTATTGTATTCTTGGTTCAGTAGTGTTGATGCTGCTTTTGATGTACTGTATACTACATGATGTTTTTTTGATCAGTGAAATTTGATTCTCTTCAAGGCTTGGAACAACTTTATTAACAGCAGTGATGAAGAACAGTGGAAAATTCTGAACAAAACTGATGATCAGTCTGAATGGATTGTTAATGATGGTGATGAAGACTGTGTTGATGATGATAGACGTAACAGTAAGTATCATTTTAGAATATTTTGGTTTTCATTTATCTAAAGCTTTGAGGCTATTAATCTCATTATTGTATTAAATCACTAATTTAATCTGTTCTAAATCCTCTTTATAATTTATATTCTCACATTTTACCAAACTTCTTTATCTGGAACTGAAATTGAATGTTAATGAAGCAATGGGTTTTAAAGGTATTAACTTGACAAATTCAAAGTGTGACTGCTTTTAAATTAGTTAATTGTTTATAAAGATTTTATGTTACGTAAACAACTTGTTACATTGGATATAAAACAACTTTCTAAGCAGAGAATATTGCATGTTTTAGTGCTAATAATATTGAGTTTCTTAAAGTTATCATTTTAAAAGTGATATGTTTTGATACTGGTTCTGTCTTTTTATGTCTAAAAATATAAAATGTCAATGGGACAGTTACATTATCATCCCAACATAGTAAGTTAGATATGATGTTAATTAATATAAATAATTTATTCAAATCACTTCACTGACTTCCAAAATGAAATATATTAGATTTGTGGATTATGTAAATTACAATTGATGTTGCTGTTGGCTGTAGGTCATCCTGCTTTCTCTGCTGAAGAATGCTACAGTAAGATTGACTGGGACTTGAGAAACACGTTAAAGAAGCGTCACATACCTATGGTGAGAAACCTTTAGTTGTGGTAGAAATGATTTAATCTCTCATATATATTTTTTAAGGTAATTAATCATAAAGGTTTAATATTATGTTGCACAAAAGGTGCTCAATTTAAGAACATTTTCAGATCTTGGGGAATAACTGAGAAACTATTAGCCTGAACTTATTAGGAATGTATTGTTTCTTTAGTTATTGTCATGGTAATAACCCACAGCATAAGTTATAAAGTGATTATACAATTAGGTTTTAAGGTATCTTCTCTTACAGTATTATGATAAGACACTTAGCTGTAGATTGTAAGTAACTGTAACATTTTTTTTATTAAGGAAATTAAGTATAACAATAGTTTACAAAGTTAACACTAAATAATATTACTTTAACCATCTTAAC
The DNA here is from genome assembly GCF_004210375.1 of Tachypleus tridentatus. NCBI lineage: Eukaryota > Metazoa > Arthropoda > Merostomata > Xiphosura > Limulidae > Tachypleus > Tachypleus tridentatus. The sequence goes on from NC_134825.1 coordinate 176,641,345, forward strand.
ATAAAGCATGTTGAAATATGTCACTGAGTATTCTTTTGATGCACAAATATATGTACCACTTTATATGCTATCCCAAAGTCATACTAAAGTACTTTACAGAGCTATTATAACTTATTAAACCTTGTATGTATTACAGTTGAATGACATGTATCGAGTAACTGTACCTTCACAAAAGTATTACAAGTTATTAGATTTTGTATGTTTTTGCATGCTGTTAAGGGAACATTGATCCAGTTGGAAAAGAAGCTATCAGATTTCTTTTTGAACCAACCATACTCTATCTACAAACTGCGTCTGGGGAACAGCTATGAAAGACTGATGGTTCATGCTCTCTGTCAATACATGGGCTTAAAGTCATGTAGTAAGTTTCATATATTAAATGCTTTCAAAGTTTATTTTTGTGGAGACTGTTAATCAACATAATTCTAATGTTACTCAGATATTTAATGTGTAAAACAGTTCATGTCTTGGTTTTTCATTTCTGTGTTAAAAGGGATAAATTAAATATAAGTGGAAATTACATTACCAATCGCAATCACTGTCATTATTCAGTAGGGTTAGTGCAGTGTGTAAAACTGTCATCGTTCAGTAGGGTTAGTGTTATTGATAAATTCATATTCTGCCAGGAGAATGTTAACAAAGCTGTATAAACAGTTGTTGAGGTCAGAATTTATTTTAAATGTTTATTGATGACAACTTGATGTTTTAAATTCAGTAACGTGTATTGTTAGAATAATCAGTGTTAGTCTACAATGATATTTGAGAATCCATTGTTTTAATTTTTCATGAAAACATTTTTTTTGAAGGAATAATAATATTGGAAAGTGTTTTTAAATAACTAACATTTTTTTAGTGACTATGTAAACAGAGGGTCAGTAGTGTATTAGTTTGTCTTAATGTACAAGCTAACTTTATTACAAAGTGTGATGTGTCTGTCATCTGTGATACATGCTCCTTATCAAGAAAGCATTAGACATCAACTTAACCAATATAATTTTTAAGGCTACAATGAAAATGGTGTTCGTTGGACCAAAGTACATAACAAGTACGTGATATTCCATCCACCACCAGTCTTCTTGTCTACCTTCTTGGAGCTGAGAGCACAACGTTTCTGTCGAGGTTTCTGCTAATTGCTTGTTTGTAAACTGGACACAATGTAGTGTTTCTCGAGTTTAGACAAAATTGTAAACAGTGTATTTAAATTGGTTTTGTATTCCCCTCTTCAACTTAAGGTAGGACATGGTGTTGTATTTTAAAATCTTGTACTCGTGCCTTCATTGTACAGCAGTCTTTATCAACTGTTCCTTTAAGTTTTATTTCTAACAATAAATTTTTTGTTAAGCTTCTTTGTTCAGTTTTTGTGAATCTAGAACTGTTCTTCAGATGTTATTTGTTGATATATACTTCTCAATTGTTATTACTTTGGAGGAAATGAATTGTTACTTTTGTGGCAACATTATTTCAACTGGTATTAGCATGTTTGTTTTATATCATATGTGGGTTTTGAAACTTTTATATACAAGGTACATACTTATGTAGATATTTAGAAGTAGACATTGTGTTGGTTTTCATGTAATTATATTGTGACTATAAGACTTAAGATATAAAATTTAATTTGAAATATGTTTGTGATAATATGAAATTTTATTTTAAGAAACAAGTTGATCCTAATGTAAGATTTAAGTATTACATGTCCATGTATAATGAATATCAGATGGAATTCTCTCCTTTACATACTACAATGTTAGCTACTATGTGTCCATAGCTACTATGAATGTTATGCGTGATAGATGTAATTCTGTCCTTTACATACTACAATGTTGCGTGTCCGTAGCTACTATGAACGTGAGATGTAATTCTCTACTTTACATACTTAGTGAGCTCTTTACAAATATAATATCCAAGCTGTTTATTGTCTTATTTTTATTGTGAGTTAAAACAACTTTTATTTAAAAAAAATGATAATTAAATGTAAAAACCTTTTTTTCCAGGAAAAAAGGTTCACTCCAATTTTTCTATATTCTCTGCTGATAAATAGTATGCCTTAATTCATCAGAAACAGACACCAAACTTTCAGAACAATCAGGTGTGTGTGTAATTGAACCAACGTTTTTCATTAAGCCTCTGGTGGATGTACAATATCTAATTTAGTTAATACAAAAAAAACACCTTCTTTAAGTAAACATAGGATAACAAGTTGAATGTTAATGTGAAAGTTACCAGATAACACTGATTTAGGTGTACGTTTTTATATGAAAGTTAAAATATAACACTGATTCTGGTGTACGATATAATTTGAAAGTTATCGGATAACGCTGAGTCAGGTGTACGATTTAATTTGAAAGTTATCGGATAACGCTGAGTCAGGTGTATGATGTAATCTGTGAAGGTACTGCTAACCAGTTTCTGGGTATTTGGAGAACAATAAATGGATTGGATGAATTAATTACAGCACTAAAATTTTAATTCTGATGTATCTTTCATATATCACACAGTCAAATTAATAAGTAATAAATAAGTACAACATATTTAAAACATGAAGAAATGAGGCATTACAAACAATACATGTTACACATATGTACAATAACCTGTGTAGATGTACTAACATGAAATTGATGATATAAACCCAATATATACAAGATGTGTGGGTGTAGTAATAGCAGAAATGAGATGCTGTTAACCCCCCATTTTACCACTAATATCCTCTTTACATTACAACTTTTATATTTGTTGACCTTGGTTTCCATCCAAGGTCTGTTGATTGATTTTCAAAGTGTCTTTGTTAAACACCCTAGCTGTATGACTGACTGTTGTAACACTCTTAGAAATACATAATGTGTGAATTGTCTGACATCACAGTTGTGAAACACTCACTCTGACTTCTTTTGTCTTGAAGGCTTAATCTGACTGTTAAACAATAACAAATGCAGGTATCTTATTATGATAACAGAACTCTTTTGAATGGCCCAAACAGGTTTGTCAAATGTGGTGGTAATTGTGTTAAGTTTGTCATTCTAGTTGGATAAATAGTGATACTGTTTAGAATAATGTTAGTATGGCTGATATTTCAACTTCAAACGGGTGTTCCAAATGTTGCTGTTGTTCATTTCTGTTTACACCGGTATTTAGAGCACTGGCTTCCATCTCGAGACAAAGCTGCCATTTTGAAAACACCCATCTTAGACTCCATCCAGTTCGGGACGAATTTATCAACAATGCTAAAAATAAATATTGGATTTACCGTTATTTATTTGAATAAACTGGAACACTAGAATGACAACTATAAAATTTCACCAGTTCCATATTTTATAAAAAACAAGAAATTACAACAGCTTTATAAAAAGTGAAAACCTTTCAATTTAAACTGATCAAGCAACACTAAACTATAACATCCACCTGACCCTGTACTCTAATCAGTTCAAGGTTCCTAGTATTTGTTATTATTATTATAGATTCAGTGTTTATACATGCATTTAAGCATCTTTAAAACATTTTGTTATATTGTTACCTTTAATGTTACGTGTTCTTTCTAAACTTTCAGTTGTATCAGAAACTTTAAAAGCTGGTGTTCCAGGTTGTTTCTCAATTGTAATCAGTCAATAACTAAACTCAAATGAAACTAAGTACAGAGATTTTCAACTTATTTAATTTATAACACCATAAGCTTAATATCATATTTAAACATTGCTTCATCATATCCTTCTTCTTACATCACTTCAAATTTAAATTGTACTCTACCTTATAATAGTTGTCTTTCATCTGGTGTCAAGTTATTATCATTATAATTTACCATCAAATTCAAATTGTGCTCTTTACTTGGTTATATAATGTCTCCCCTCTGGTGTCAGTTATTAACACTATAATTAACCATCAAATTCAAACTGTGCTCTTTACTTGGTTATATAATGTCTCCCCTCTGGTGTCAGTTATTAACACTATAATTAACCAAATTTAAATTGTGCTCTTTACTTGATCATAAATGTTTTCCCTCTGGTGCTACTCATCAACACTATAGTATACTATTAAATTTAAACTTTTCTCTACTTACTTAATCATAATTGTCTTCCCTTTGATGTCACTCATCGTACTTCCCAGTTCACAAATTATTCTGTTCATACAGTTTTCATCTTCTACAGCTGACCGATAGATAGAATAATATTTCTCAAACTTCTTGCGATAGCTACTGAAGACATCTGACATTTCACCTACTTCCCGCTTCCGTCGCGTAGAAGCGCTGGTTCCAGTTAGGCTAGTGACTGTGGGTAAGAGAAGTCCGAGACCTATCAAACCCAGAATAGGCATGGCTAATGAGTAGAGACCGAAGCCATTACTTGCTTGTTTGATACCATAATCGCCAGCTTCGTTGCCATAGTGATAGTTGAAGCTGCTAGAAGGTGGAAAGTAGCCTGCATAGCCTCCTGGGTTACCTTGGAAACCTCCATATCCTCCAGCAATTAGTTGGTTTACTCCACTCTCGAATCCACTTTTTATATCCTGAGTTCCGAAATGACCTGCATTAGTACCTCCAAACTGACCATCATTAAAACTTCCAAACTGATCAGAACTAAGTCCTGCGGCTCCCTGGTAAATGTCACCTGAAGAACTTTGGACTGAGGTGGTATCGAAGTTCGACCTGACTGGACTGAAATTGGATGCAGCATAGGTTGGTTGTAGCTCAGAACCAGAAATGCTACTGTCTTGTACCTTGGGTTTCTCCTGCACGGGGTAGTAGTAGTAATACTGACTATTTTTACTAGCAGAGGATGGCTGGTAACTCTGGCTAGAAGAATCCAGCCTGCTTCCACTCGAAGATTGGCTGGATGGAGAGTATATAGGCTGATGATTACTCTCACTTGATTTCTTGTCTTCTCTTTTTGAGGAAGATCCTGATGCAACGAAAGTTAGGACTAATAGCCCCAAATAAAACACTAACTTCAGCATCCTAAAGGAAAAAAACAGAACCATGTAAAATATACCAAACAGTAACTTCAACATACTAAAGGTAAAAAAGCAGAACCATGTGAAATATACCAAACAGTAACTTCAACATACTAAAGGTAAAAAAGCAGAACCATGTGAAATATACCAAACAGTAACTTCAACATGCTAAAGGTAAAAAACAAAACCATGTGAAATATACCAAACAGTAACTTCAACATACTAAAGGTAAAAAAACAAAACCAAGTGAAATATACTTAACAGTAACTTCAACATCCTAAAAAGTAAAAAACAAAACAAAAACAGAACCAAACGAAACTTTAACTAGAAACAAGGGATTTTAGCACTACAAGTAGCAATGGACTTTATAACTAGAAGTAACAAAGAACTTTATCACTACAAGTAACAGATGATTATAAATACAAACATTAGACGACTATAATTACAGACAACAATAGATTATAAATACAGATAACAATGGACTATCATTACAACGAAACTTTATATTATTAACAAATTTTTAGTAACCACTCTAGCAACTTTAAATAACGTATTATTTACTTAACGTATTTATTATTTACATTAAATCGAGAAGTTCCTATTTCCTTTACTTACTTTCTGATGGAACTGTCCGTCTTCTTACAAACCTTGACGAGTTTTTATTTCAACGCAGATAGCATGGGAATTAAGTACTCCGACTACAGTATGACGTCACTATAATCACGTGACATATATTTATCAAATAACCTCATTCCGAGTCCCGTTATACGTGTTTTGTGAAATAGTACTTGCTGTGATTGGATAACTTCAATTTCAGTGTCAATTTGCCTTCAGGTGCCACCTTGTACCTACAGTTGGGTCACTATTTGTATTTGACCCGGAAACAAACAACTTATATCCGTCTTGGCTTTGACCGATATCGGAAGAGGGTCACGCCGAGAGGTGCGGTGTTATTTCTAAAGAGGCATTCCTCAAAACAGACCCATTTTTCAGTCTTCCGCGTTCTGTTGAGGTCATTAAACCTTGAGTACAAGTTCAAGGATTCGACTAGTTTACGAATCCTTCATTTCCATTTCACAACTAGTTTCCAGCGAGGTACCTAGAGCTGACTTAGAGGAGACGACACTTTCGGTGTAAAGATGATTTCTTACGAAAATAAAAAAACAATTGTGTATCATAAAATCATGAACTTGAAAATATCAAAAAGTCTATAAAAAAAAACTACCTTCTTGTAAAAGAACACTCTTCATTAGTCTGAGAAGTAACAAAACAAAGTCTCTGTATTTATATATGAAGTAAAACAAATAATGTTAAATAACAAACCTATCTGTATTTACATATGAAGTGAAACAAGTTGCATTAAATAACAGCCTATCTGTATTGATATACGAAGTATAACAAGTAACAATAAGAAACTAACTTTATTTATATATGAAATAAAACAAGTAACATTGAATGACAAACTATCTTTATTTATATATGAAGTGAAATGAGTAACTAAGAGTTCTTCAATGATACCAAAATGGAAAAGTAACATTGAATTACAACATTTCTTTGTGTATCTAAAGGGTAAAAGATAATAACGAGTATTTTAACTAAGTTTTTCCAATGACATAAAATTAAAGTACATGGCAACGAAAAAATCCAATTTGAGTTAAAAGAAGACAGAGTAGGACTAAGTCAGTTTAACCATATCATATAAATAAGAGACAAACATACTATCTGAACATAATGCTGGTAAACCATATGAGAAAGTTCTAGTTCTAAAACAAAGAAACAAAAATTAGCGTAAAATCTGTTCAATGTAAGATGAACGAAGAGTGAATTTAGATCATTTATTTAACGTATTAATGAAAATACCACTTTTTCTCTGCCTTGAAATTTTACGGAAAATATAATTTAATCTCATTTTGATATAACTCTCTTATTTGTGTAATTTAAGGAATTAAAATATTCGTTTTTTACTAAATATATATTTTTACTGTTTTGAAAAATTTGACTTTAATCCCTAAATATTTTAATACCTTTGAAGAATGCTACAATGCTCTGTTTTGATGGTCATATTTATCTAAACGAACACGTTAAATGAAAGTTAGGACTAAGTACTCGTTTCGAGAAAGAGTGAGGCCTAATTATACCACAATGTCAGTTCACCAGCAGTTTCAGACAAATAAAGAAAATACAACCATAAAGATGTCAGAACAACTGTGCTGCAGTGATGGAAAGTGGGGAGGGAGGAACACAGTAACCTGAAAACCTTCTACAAACAAAATTTTGTTGTTAGGAGATTCCAACTTCAACTTAAGGCTTGTTAAATAAAAATCGTGCCGAATCCACTTCTTTTCCTTAGAAGCAAAACTCGCCTGTTAAAAACTGTTACAGTTAATATAAGAAGTGTGTTTGAGAAATTTAAAACTAACAGACGTAAACCTGAGGTTGAATCTGTTCGTCAATTTCCCGAGTAAAGTAAATATGATGGTATTGTTTCCATGGTGACATATCCCCTTTCTTTGTCTCCTTTTGTTCTATATCACATTTTGTACTCACCATACTATATGCCAGTCTGTTGTACGTCCGTCTCATATCTCAAATAAATACCTCACTCTTTTCCAACGTGTGTAGTATATGTCTCTGTCTATATCTCTTGTTTACGTTAAACTATCTGTGTACGTAAACATTGCATGCCACTAAGTTTTAATACATACCGCACTGTTTATCTCTATATAATATATGCATATTAACTTCCTTGTCTGCATTTAGCATATAAAGTTTGTTTGTATACACCTGTAGTGTACGTTAATTACCCTGTTTGTCTATATATTACCCTGCTTGGATGTATCATAATCCATATCAAGAGTACGCCACACTGTTTGTTTACATATGTAGTGTAAGTTAAAATACACATGATGACAACACACCCACTTCAAATATGTATTTTCAAGACGGATGTATGGGTATTAAAAATTTTAATTACAATAAACCACAAAACGTTTCGACCTTCTCTGATCATCTTCAGATCCATATGTGGTTTACACTACTGACGTAGACATACAGTGTGGCCATTAATACAGATGTAAATATATAGTGTGGCTCATATAATACATGTAGACGTATAGTGTGGACTCCACTACAGATGCAACGATATAGTGTGGTCCACTCTATATTTCTACATTTATACAATAAGCCACACTATATGTCTACATGTGTATTAATATATACATATATATATATCTACATCAGTAGAGTAAGTCACACAATATGACTCCATCTGTATTATTGGTCACAGTATATCTCTACACATATAATGTAGCCAATACTACATCTATAATGTAGGTCACACTATATGTCTACATTTATTTTATTGGCCACACTTCATATGTGCATCTGTATTATTAGCCACACCATCTGTCTACATTTATAGCATAGATCACATTATAGGACTACATCTCTATTATTGGCCCCACTTTATTTCTAAATCTACAATATTTGCCACACTATATGCCTAGATCTATATTACTGGCCACACCACATCTATATCATTGGCCACACTATATATCTACATCTGTAGAGTAAGTCACACTATATGACTCCATCTGTATTATTGGCCACACTATATCTCTACATATATAATGTAGCCAATACTACATCTATAATGTAGGTCACACTATATGTCTACATTTATATTATTGGCCAGACTTCATATGTGCATCTGTCTACATTTATAGCGTAGATCACATTATAGGACTACATCTATATTATTGGCCCCACCCTATTTCTAAATCTATAATATTCGCCACACTATATGCCTAGATCTATATTATAGGCCACACTATATGTCCACATCTATATTATTGGTCAAAACATATGTCTACATTTACCTTATTGGTCACATTACATACATGCCTATATCTGTATTATTTGCCACACTATATGTCTACTTTTATATTATTGGCTTCACTATATCTACATTTATAGTGTAGATCCCACTACATCTCTACATGTATATTATTGGCCGAAATATATATATATATATATACGTCAATATTATTGGTCACACTATAAGTCCAGACCTATTTGATTGGCCATAATGTATGTCTACATTTACATTATTAGCCAAACTATATGTCCACACCTATAGTGTAGGCGACACTATGTACCTACATCTATACTGATATCCACACTATATATCTACATCTATAATGACATCCACACTATGTATCTACATCTATACTGATATCCACACTATGTATCTACATCTATACTGATATCCACACTATATATCTACATCTATACTGATATCCACACTGTGTATCTACATCTATACTGATATCCACACTATATATCTACATCTATACTGATATCCACACTATATATCTACATCTATAATGACATCCACACTATATATCTACATCTATACTGATATCCACACTATATATCTACATCTATACTGATATCCACACTATGTATCTACATCTATACTGATATCCACACTATGTATCTACATCTATACTGATATCCACACTACATATCTACATCTATACTGATATCCACACTATGTATCTACATCTATACTGATATCCACACTATGTATCTACATTTATACTGATATCCACACTAAGTATCTACATCTATATTGATATCCACACTATCTAACTACATCTATACTGATATCCACACTATATATCTACATCTATACTGATATCCACACTATATATCTACATCTATACTGATATCCACACTATGTATCTACATCTATACTGATATCCACACTATATATCTACATCACATACTGATATCCACACTATGTATCTACATCTATACTGATATCCACACTATATATCTACATCTATACTGATGTCCACACTATATCTCTACATCTATACTGATATCCACACTATATGTCTATATCTATACTGATATCCACACTATGTATCTACATCTATACTGATATCCACACTATGTATCTACATCCATACTGATATCCACACTATATATCTACATCTATACTGATATCCACACTATGTATCTACATCCATACTGATATCCACACTGTATATCTACATCTATACTGATATCCTCACGATGTATCTACATCTATACTGATATCCACACTATGTATCTACATCTATACTGATATCCACACTATATATCTACATCTATACTGATATACACACTATGTATCTACATCTATACTGATATCCACACTATATATCTACATCTATACTGATATCCACACTATATATCTACATCTATACTGATATCTACACTATATATCTACATCTATACTGATATCCACACAATGTATCTACATCTATTCTGATATCTACATCTATACTGATATCCACACTATGTATCTACATCTATACTGATATCCACACTATATATCTACATCTATACTGATATCCACACTACGTATCTACATCTATACTGATATCCAAACTATATATCTACATCTATACTGATATCCACTCTATATATCTACATCTATACTGATATCCACACTATATATCTACATCTATACTGACATCCACACTATATGTCTACATCTATATTATTAGCCAAACTATATGTCTACATCTATATTATTAGCCAAACTATATGTCCACACCTATAGAGTAGGCGACACTGTGTATGTACATCTATACTGATATCCACACTATATATCTACATCTATACTGATATCCACACTATATATCTACATCTATACTGACATCCACACTATATGTCTACATCTATATTATTAGCCAAACTATATGTCTACATCTATATTATTAGCCAAACTATATGTCCACACCTATAGAGTAGGTGACACTATGTATCTACATCTATACTGATATCCACACTATATACCTACATCTATACTGATATCCACACTATATATCTACATCTATACTGATATCCACATTATATATATACATCTATACTGATATCCACACTATATATCTACATCTATACTGATATCCACACTATGTTTCTACATCTATACTGATATCCACAGTATATATCTACATCTATACTGATATCCACACTATATATCTACATCTATACTGATATCCACACTATATATCTACATCTATCTATATTAGCCAAACTATATGTCCACACCTATACTGATATCCACACTATATATCTACATCTATACTGATATCCACACTATATACCTACATCTATACTGATATCCACACTATGTATCTACATCTATATTATTAGCCAAACTATATGTCTACATCTATATTATTGGACACACTCTATGTATACATTAATATTATTAGACAGATGATATGTCTACATTCATATTACTGACCACACCATATGTCTACATCTAAAGCTTAGGTCACACTATATGTCTACGTCTATATTGTTGGCCATACTGCATCTCTACATCTATAACGTTGGCCACAATATATGTATGGATCTATATTATTGGCTACACTGTACGTCTATATTGATATCACTGGACACACTATATCTCAACATCTAAAATGTAGGCCACACTATGTGTACATTTATATTACTTACAACATTAAATCTCTACATTTATATTATTGGCCTCAGTATATCTCTACAACTTAATAATTGACCACACTATATGTCAACATCTATATTATTGCTGATACTATATGTCTATATCTATATTATTGGCCATACTATATTTCTACATCTATAATATAGGTCACACTATGTGTCTGCATCTGTATTATCGGCCATACTGTATATCTACATCTATATTATTGGCGATACAATATGTCTAAATCTATATTATTGGCGATACTTTATCTATGTTATTCGACACACTGTATGTCTATATTTATATTATTGGCCACACTATATGTCTACATCTATGCTATTCGCCAGACTATATGTGTATATTGATATTATTGGCCACAGTATATATCAACATATATATGATAGGTTATACTATATGTCTGCATTTCCTCTGTAGACCACACTACATCTCTACATCTACAATGCAGTCAACAGAGTACCTCTACGTCTATATTGTAGGTTACGCTATATGTCTGCATGAGTATTATTGATACACACTATGTGTCTAGATCTATATTACTGGCAACACTATATGTCTAAATCTACATTATTGGTCACACTATATCTCTACATCTATAATGTTATGCACAATATGTGTACATCTACATTAATGGCCACACTATATTTGTACATCTGTATTATTGGCTACACTATATCTCTATATCTATAGCATAGTTCACACTATATATATACATCTATATTTTTGGCCACACTATATTCCTACATCTATAATGTAGGCCACAGAATACGCTTTCATCTATAGTGTAAGTTGCAACATATGTCCTCCATCTATATTATTGGCCAAACTACATCTCTACATCTATAATGTTGAGCACGATGTGTCTACATTTATATTACTGGCCACACTCTATGTCTACATCTATATTATTGGCCACACTATATGTCACGCTGCATATATTATATACCACACGAAATGTCTACATCTATACTATTGGCCACACTATATGTCAACACTTATATTACTGGCACGCTTATATCTCGACATCTATAGTGTAAGACGCACTATATCTCTATTATATATATATTATTGTCTATACTATATGTCAACTTTTGTATGATTGGAAACACTATATTGCTACATCTATAGTGAATGTCACACTATATGTGTATATCCATATTATTGGCCACATTATATGTCTATATCCTTATTATTACACACACTCTTTGTCTACATCCATATTATTGACCATACTGTATGTCTATATCTACACTGTAGATCATTGTAAATTATTGTCCACACTATATGTCTGAATCTATACTATTGGCCAAACTATGTGTCTTCATATATATTATTGGACATACTATATCTCAACATCTATAGAGTATGATGCACTGTAGATCATACTATATAACTACATGTAAATTATGGTCCACACTATATGTCTGAATCTATATTATTGGACATACTATATCTCAACATCTATACAGTATGATACACTATATATCTATATTATTGTCGACACTATATGCTAAATTTATATTATTCACCAAAGTATATTTCAATATCTATATTGCTGGCCACACTTTATGTCTACATTTATATTATTCGTCACACTATATCTCTACATTTATATTATTGGCCATACTATATCTCTACATTTATATTATTGGCCACACTATATCTCTATGTCTATATTATTGGCCACACTATATCTCTATGTCTATATTATTGGCCACACTATATCTCTATGTATATATTATTGGCCACACTATATCTCTATGTCTATATTATTGGCCACACTATATGTTTACATCTATATTCCTGGCTACACGGCATCTCTATGTCTATATTTCTGGCCACACTATATGTCTACATGTACTCGTACAGTATATACTGTCTTGATTACATTATATTCCCCTCTAACGCCTGTGTTTATAACATTTTCTATTTTAGCTACAACTTATATAAATTTCGGCGAATATTGAAATTGACCGTTATATTACGATCCCCCCAACATTGGAAGAGTTAATATGTTCATTGAAAGGATTCAAACCTGTGATCCACTATTTGCGAATCAGGAAATCTCTTCAAAGTCACTTTCAAGATTACAATTCAACAGTTAAACATGAACTTGATAATAATTAAGATTCACTTATATAATCTCGTTCCCACAGTAACAATAGTTGGACATGAAAATCTAGAATAAATATAATGCCTAGACCATGGTTTTTCAAACTGTGCCCTGCGGAGCCCTTGGGCTCCGCCAAAGTTACCTGGGGCTCCGCGAGGAAATTTTAGAATGTTAATATATTTTCCTAAAATTATAATTAGAATACCCTGTAAAAAAAAAGTAAAATGTATCTTTTATATAACAAGTTCGTCACTTATTGGACCTTTAGTATTTTATTCTGCCAGACGGTTTTGTTTAACTTGGGGAAGTTCTCGCGGTGAAAGTGTTAATATAATATCAGTTAACTTTGACAGTGGCAAAACTGGTTGATAGTAGATATGGCACCATCTCAAGATCACATGCTTCATTGGAGATGAAAGATATCTTAGTAATTTTCCTATGAAACATCGGTCAACACTAGGTAGTGATGCCAACTGTCGTGTAACACGCAGATCTGGATTAGCGGCTAACTGTCGAATAAAATGAAACATGACGTCATAGCTGAAACTTGTCCAAGTTTGAAACATTGTAATGAAACTAAATGCAGTATCAATTGTTTCAATTTCAAAGTATATTTATATGAAGTATAATTATATTTATGACAATTATAATTTACTTAAGTGGAGATGCAAAAGTTTGAGTCTTACAGTACATATCTGATTAGTGTACAACTTCTGGGAATACTGCCCTCCTCATGTACAACTACCGGGAATACTGCCCTCCTCATGTACAACTACTGGGGAATACTGCCCTCCTCATGTACAACTACTAGGGAATACTGCCATCCTCATGTACAACTTCCGGGAATACTGCCCTCCTCATGTACAACTACTAGGGAATACTGCCCTCCTCATGTACAACTTCCGGGGAATACTGCCCTCCTCATGTACAACTACTGGGGAATACTGCCCTCCTCATGTACAACTTCCGGGGAATACTGCCCTCCTCATGTACAACTACTGGGGAATACTGCCCTCCTCATGTACAACTTCCGGGGAATACTGCCTTCCTCATGTACAACTTCCGGGGAATACTGCCCTCCTCATGTACAACTACTGGGGAATACTGCCATCCTCATGTACAACTTCCGGGGAATACTGCCCTCCTCATGTACAACTACTAGGGAATACTGCCCTCCTCATGTACAACTTCCGGGGAATACTGCCCTCCTCATGTACAACTACTGGGGAATACTGCCCTTCTCATGTACAACTACTGGGGAATACTGCCCTCCTCATGTACAACTACTGGGAAATACTGCCTTTCTCATGTACAACTACTGGGGAATACTGCCCTCCTCATGTACAACTACTGGGGAATACTGCCCTTCTCATGTACAACTACTGGGGAATACTGCCCTCCTCATGTACATCTAATGGGGAATACTGCCCTCCTCATGTAGAAAAATTACTGCAGATTCAAAATCCTTTTGTTGACTCTGCAAATACCAACGATTTGTCTTTGAAAGAGTAAGAACAGCTTATAGAAAGTTCAACTGATTACACACTAAAAACAAAATTTTAGCAGGAAGAAATCACACAATCTTGGATTCAAATAGTTATGGAATACCCTGAAATAAGTAACAGAGCTTTGGAAATTTTGATGCGTTTTCCAACAATATATCTTTGTGAGCAAACATTTTCACTGTATACAGCTACAAAGATCAAATTTAGAAACAGGCTAAATATTGAAGATGATTTGTGCTTACAAGTGACGACCAAATATTGAACTACTTTGTTAACAAAAGCAAGCCCGTACGAACCACTAATAAATAAATAAGTACACCGTACTTTTACTGATATAAATTTTGTAAGTAGAATGGTATGAACAAGTAGAAGTAAAAATGTTTCTTTAAATATTGATATTTTAAATAAATTTATATTCTAAAAGTTTGAAGTAAACTTTATCTGGTGCTAGTGGCCGATTGTTTCTATTTTTAGTGTATTTTATTTTATTAAGGCTCCGGAATGTTTGTTCTTTTTTATGTGAAGCTCGGCAGGTCTAAAAAGTTTGGGAATCCCTTCCGAGATCACCGAAGTAGCCGTCAAATCCGTCAAGTCTGATAAGCCCTGTAACTAGACTAAAGTCCGCATTGGCATTAAATATAGTGTCTTTGTAATAAAGTTTACTTTGCTTTCTCGCATGACTCTTCTATATAGGTACTCTGTTCTCGCATGACTCTTCTATATACATGCTATGAGCCCGGCATGGCCAGATGGTTAAGGTACTCGAATCGTAATCCAACGGTCGCGGGTTCGAATCCCCGACACATGGAACATACTCGCCCTTTCAGCCGTGGAGTCGTTATAATGTGACGGTCAAACCCAATATTAGTTGGTAAAACAGTAGCCCAAAAGTTGTCCGTTGGCGGTGATGACTAGTTGCCTTCCCTTTAGTCTCACACTGCTAAACTAGGGATGGCTAGGGCAGATAGCCCTCTAGTAACTTTGCGCGAAATTCAAAACAATCAAACAAACAATACATGCTCTCTTCTCGCAACACTCTTCCTTAGAGATGCTCTGTTCTCTCATGACTCTTCTCTGTAGGTGCTCTGTTCTCGCATTACTCTTCTCCATAGGTGCTCTGTTCTCGCATTACTCTTCTCTATAGGTGCTCTGTTCTCACATGACTCTTCTCTCTAGATGCTCTGTTCTCGCATCACTCTTCTCTGTAAATGTTCTGTTCTCGAATGCTCTTCTCTATAGATGCTCTGTTCTTGCATGACTCTTCTCTATAGATGCTCTGTTCTCGCATGACTCTTGACTATAGATACTCTGTTTTTTGCATGACTCTTCTCTATATATGCTCTGTTTTTCGCATGACTCTACTCTATAGGTGCTCTATTCTCGCATGACTCTTCTCTATAGACGCTCTGTTCTCGGATGACTCTTCTCTATAGATGCTGTGTTCTCGCATGACTCTTCCCTATAAATACTCTGTTCTCGCATGACTCTTCTCAATAGATGCTCTGTTCTTGCATCAATCTTCTTTATAAATACTCTGTTCTCGCATGACTCTTCTCTATAGTTGCTCTGTTCTCGCATGACTCTTCCCTATAAATATAGATGCTCTATTCTCGCATGATGCTTTTCTCTATAGTATGCTTTTCTCGCATGACTCTTCTCTATAGAGTCTCTGTGCTCGCATCACTCTTCCCTATAGTTGCTCTGTTCTGGGACGACTTTTCTCTGTAGTTGCGATGTTTTCATCATGACTCTTTCTCTATGGGTGCTCTGTTCTCGCATCACTCTTCTCTCTAGATGCTCTGTTCTCGCATGATTCTTCTCTATAGGTGCTCTGTTGTCGAATAACTCTTCTCTATAGATGCTCTTTTCTCACATGACTCTTCCTTATAAGTATAAATGTTCTTTTCTCGCATGACTCTTGCCTATAGATACTCTGTTCTCTGACATGACCCTACTCTATAGATGCTCTGTTCTCGCATGACTCTTCCCTATATGTGCTCTGTTCTCGCTTTGACTCTTCCTCTAAATATAGATGCTCTGTTCTCGCATGACTCTTCTCTGTAGATGCTGTGTTCTCTCGTGACTCTTCTCTGTAGGTGCTCTGTTTTCGCATGACTCTTCCCTATAAATATAAATGCTCTATTCTCGCATGACGCTTCTCTATAGATGCTCTGTTCTTGCATGACTCTTCCATATAAATGCTCTGTTCTCACTTCACTTTCTTTATAAATGCTCTGTTGTCGCATGACTCTTCTCTATAGTTGCTCTGTTCTCGGATGACTTTTCTCTAAAAGTTGCTATGTTCTCGCATGACTCTTCTCTATAGAGTCTCTGTGCTCGCATCACTCTTCCGTATAGGTGCTCTGTTCTCTCATGACTGTTCTCTATAGATGCTCCGTTTTCGCATGACTCTTCTCTAA
>NC_134825.1:176659346-176731582 GCF_004210375.1 Tachypleus tridentatus
AAAAGTAAGGTATATATCAACAGTTTTATGTATCAGTTCTCACTCTTCTGTACTATAACTTGTATACTACTTTACTACACTAAGCTTTGGTTCTATTCTGTAACACAAAAGTAAGGTATATATCAACAGTTTTATGTATCAGTTCTCACTCTTCTATACTATAACTTGTATACTACTTTACTACACTAAGCTTTGGTTCTATTCTCTCACATGATATTGTTCTATATGACAACAGTATTATGTATCAGTTCTCCTTGTTTTATATTATAAGTTGTATAAACTTTACATTATTGTGTATTTTAACAGAATGATGTATCAGTTCTCACTGTTTTATAGCTTGTAATTTATATTGAATTGGCTATTTTTAATTCATCATTTTCATGTTCTCTCATGTAACACAACATGTTTGGTCATCTGTGTAGTTTTTGTGTTGCATTTCTCTTGTGTGACTTGTGGTATTTGATTATTATTATTAAGATAAAAATGTTTTAATATTATTATTATATATAATGAAGTTTTAGTATATACATTTGGAAAATGAAAATAGGCAAATTGGATTTATTTGACTTTAAAATAATCATAAGGTGTTACAAATATTTTAAAAGTCTTTTTTCCTAAAATGAAAGTTTAAACGTATTACGGTAAGTACAAGTCATGAAATACCTTTTTATTTGTTGTTTTTGTATCCAATTACTATTTCATTGTACAGTCAGATTGTTGGGGAAATATTGTAAAAGTCATTTTTGGAATGTCTGATTCCAAAAACAGAATTTATTTTTCTAATTCATAAAAGAAAAGATGGTCGGCGTTGATTTATTAATTGAGGAATTATTTGAAATACTCTATGTCTAATATTAGACAGTATTTATTACAAACCCATCTGTGTTCCTTATGTGTCGACGGATTCCTTGTAACACACAAGGAATGTTGTTTTCATCTGGATTACAAAAAAAAAAAAAAACTTCTTAAGTCATTCGTACGATTTGAACTGTGAATGCAGACTCAAACCACTCGAACCGAGTGATTAAAATATACAGTAGTGTGCAGGTGCTAACTTCTCTTAAGCCTTTCTACTCAGCAGGAATAAAAATAAGAGCTTTACCTGAGTTCATGATTATAAAGTCTTGGTTCTCCGCCAGAGCGGCGTTCTTTGAACCAACGTTGCCGGTGAAAATATTTCTGTAAGATGGCCTGGCAAGATTCTGTGATGTAATAACTTTTCGGCAGACGGAATGCTTGGAAGTGTCGTCTTGGTGACTGGTGGTTGTCAAGGCAGCTATAAAAATACTCTATCTTTCATCACAAAACTGTCATACTGCAACATAAAGTTATCTCTGTCTTTTATTTTTCTTTAGAAACGCTTGGAACTTTTAAAATGCTATGAAATCAATACAACGTAAAACGTAATATGAGATCTGGCGAAAGGTTGAGTAATCCCACCTTTTTCCTAGTTCGGAAGGTATAGGTGGTTTATGCACCTAGGTTTTCGTGTTCTTCTTGACCTGTGTTGGATTCGAAAACATTTTACTGGCTACATTTCTCAGATAATTTACATAAAACATATAACAAGTTAAGTATCAAAATTTGAAAGTTTTCCTCTTCTCCAACATTTTATAGCGTTACTTCGTACTGGATGAGTCATACTTAAGAAAGCATACACCCGATGGTGACGAATGTGGCTTTGATAAGCATCTCCTCAGAGCACAACACACGATACTCGCGACGACCATGTTGGGTTTTCTACATATGCTTGCCACGGCAGCAACGGTTTACTCGTGCGAACCTGTGGAGATTCCCATGTGCCTGAACATGCCTTACAATATGACTCGTATGCCTAATCTGATGCATCACAGCACCCAAGAAAATGCCATGTTAGCATCAGAGCAGTTTGAAGTTCTGGTCAAGACACGATGCTCTCCGTACCTCCCGTTCTTCTTGTGTTCTCTCTACGCCCCCATCTGTACCATGGAGTTCTCCATTGAGGCAATTCCTCCTTGTCGCAGTGTTTGTGAGCGAGCACGTAAGGGATGCGAACCCTTGCTAAACAGATTCAATGTTTCTTGGCCCGACTATTTGGACTGCACAGAATTTCCAATCTATGAAAGAAGTGTTTGTATAACTCCAGAAGCTATATTTAATAACGGTAAGTTTTATCTGAAATAAAGTAACTGATTCAGAGCTATAACAACGCTATTGTAACTGTGATGTATGTGCAGTAGGATGGAAGGACTGCATAATACATGGTGGCCCAAACATTAGAAATGTTCCGTAAAATATAAACAGTAAATAAGTCGTTCAAACGTATTCCAACAACTAAATATTCTATTAATTAAATATTTTAACAACAAAAGATTGTAACAACTAAAATATATTGTAGCAATTTTAAATATTGTAACAACTACATATTCTAAAAACTAAAATATATTGTAGCAATTTTAAATATTCTAACAACTAAACTATTCTAACGACTAAAACATTGTATCAACTAAAATATTCTAAGAACTAAAATATTCTAACAACTGAAATATTGTAAAACTAAAATATTCTTAAACCTAAAATATTGTAACAACTAAATATTCTAATAACTAAAATATTGAACTAATCACCGAGTTGACAAAAATATATACCAAAAAGTAGGAACAATATAAAGAAATATATATGTAAAAACGGCTCGTTTGGGTTGAGAAAATTTTTTTACGAAGAAGAGTGAACAACGTTTCGACCTTCTTCGGTCATCGTCAAATTCACAAAGAAAGAAATAGGTAACTGACCGGAAGCTGACCACATGTTTCAAAGGGGTTGTGTAACTAAGTGTCGGAACGTAGAGGGTGGGCTTAGATGTTTGAATATATAATTTTATATTATTTATTTTTATTATTTATATTATTTTTTAATATAGGTATAAAGGTGTTCCTTTGTATTGGTTTATTTTGGGCTTAAGTTGTCGTATAAGTAAGGCTTCTTTAATTTTGCATTTCTTTATGTTTGTTTTTTTATTTACTATTTGAGTGTTTTCTATGGTTATGTTGTGTTTATTTGACTTGCAGTGTTCGAAAACGTGTGAAGGTGACTTTTTATGTTCTTTAAATCTGGTTTCCATTTTTCTGCTTGTTTCTCCAATATACTCCATCAGTTATACTCTTTCTTTCTTTGTGAACCTGACGATGACCGAAGAAGGTCGAAACATTGTTCACTCTTCTATGTAAAATATTTTCTCAACGCAAACGAGCCCTTTTTACATATATATTTCTCTACAAGTGGGTTTTCTCGACATCACTGATGAAACATATATCAAAAAGTAAAAACTGTATAAACGAAACACCGTGTTAAGATATATATATGAAAAAGTTAAAACTCTATAAATGAAACACCGAGTTGAAAAACATATGTCAAAAAGTAAGAACACTATAAACAAAAACACCCAGTTGAAAAACATATATCAAAAAGTAAAAACTGTATAAAGAAAACATCGAGTTGAAAAACATACATGAAGAAGTAAAAATTATAAACAAAACATTGAGTTCAGGCCCGGTATGGCCAGGTAGGTTAAGGCGATCGACTCGTAACCCGAGGGTCACTGGTTCGAATCCCGATCGCACCAAACCTGCTTGCCTTTTCAGCCGTGGGGGCATTGTAATGTGACGGTCAGTCTTACTATTTATTGATAAAAGAGTATCCCAAGAGCTGGCGGTGGATAGTAATGACTAGCTGCCTTCCTTCTAGTCTTACACTGCTAAATTAGGGACGGCTAGCGCAGATAGCCCTTGAGTAGCTTTGCGCGAAATTCAAAACATATACCAAAAAGTAAAAATTATATAAACAGAACACCGAGGTCAGAAAACATATATCAAAAAGACAAAACACTATAAAGAGAACACCCAGTTGAGAAAACTTATATGAAAAATTAAAAACACTATAAACGAAACACCGTGTTGAAAAACATATATCAAAAATTGAAAACTCTATAAACAAAACGCCTAGTTGAAAACATGTATGAAAAAGTAAAATCTCTATAAAGAAAACATTGAGTTGAAAAAACATATATAAACAAGTAAAAACACTATAAACAAAACATGGAGTTGAGAAAACATATATCAAAACTTAAAAACTGTAAACAGAACAAAGTGTTGAAAAACACATATCAAAAAGTAAAAACACCATAAAGAAAAGATCGAGTTGAAAAACCATATATCAAAAAGAAAACTCTATAAACAAAACATCGAGTTTAGAAACATATATCGAAAATTAGAAACACTATAAACAAAACATGGAGTGGAAAAAAGATATATAAAAGACTAGAAACTCTATAAACAAAACATCGAGTTCAGAAAACATATATCGAAAATTAGAAACGCTTTAAACAAAACATGGAGTGGAAAAAGATATATAAAAGACTAAAAACTCTATAAACAAAACATCGAGTTCAGAAAACATATATCGAAAATTAGAAACACTATAAACAAAACATGGAGTGGAAAAAAGATATATAAAAGACTAAAAACTCTATGAACAAAACATCGAGTTCAGAAAACATATATCGAAAATTAGAAACACTATAAACAAAACATGGAGTGGAAAAAAGATATATAAAAGACTAAAAACTCTATAAACAAAACATCGAGTTCAGAAAACATATATCGAAAATTAGAAACACTATAAACAAAACATGGAGTGGAAAAATGATATATAAAAGACTAAAAACTCTATAAACAAAACATCGAGTTCAGAAAACATATATAGAAAATTAGAAACACTATAAACAAAACATGGAGTGGAAAAAAGATATATAAAAGACTAAAAACTCTATAAACAAAACATCGAGTTCAGAAAACATATATCGAAAATTAGAAACACTATAAACAAAACATGGAGTGGAAAAAAGATATATAAAAGACTAAAAACTCTATAAACAAAACAACGAGTTCAGAAAACATATATAGAAAATTAGAAACACTATAAACAAAACATGGAGTGGAAAAAAGATATATAAAAGACTAAAAATTCTATAAACAAAACATCGAGTTCAGAAAACATATATCGAAAATTAGAAACACTATAAACAAAACATGGAGTGGAAAAAAGATATATAAAAGACTAAAACTCTATAAACAAAACATCGAGTTCAGAAAACATATATCGAAAAGTAGAAACACTATAAACAAAACATGGAGTGGAAAAAAGATATATAAAAGACTAAAAACTCTATAAACAAAACATCGAGTTCAGAAAACATATATCGAAAATTAGAAACACTATAAACAAAACATGGAGTGGAAAAAAGATATATAAAAGACTAAAAACTCTATAAACAAAACATCGAGTTCAGAAAACATATATCGAAAATTAGAAACACTATAAACAAAACATGGAGTGGAAAAAAAGATATATAAAAGACTAAAAACTCTATGAACAAAACATCGAGTTCAGAAAACATATATCGAAAATTAGAAACACTATAAACAAAACATGGAGTGGAAAAAGATATATAAAAGACTAAAAACTCTATAAACAAAACATCGAGTTCAGAAAACATATATCGAAAATTAGAAACACTATAAACAAAACATGGAGTGGAAAAAGATATATAAAAGACTAAAAACTCTATAAACAAAACATCGAGTTCAGAAAACATATATCGAAAATTAGAAACACTATAAACAAAATATGGAGTGGAAAAAAGATATATAAAAGACTAAAAACTCTATAAACAAAACATCGAGTTCAGAAAACATATATCGAAAATTAGAAACACTATAAACAAAACATGGAGTGGAAAAAAGATATATAAAAGACTAAAAACTCTATAAACAAAACATCGAGTTCAGAAAACATATATAGAAAATTAGAAACACTATAAACAAAACATGGAGTGGAAAAAAGATATATAAAAGACTAAAAACTCTATAAACAAAACATCGAGTTCAGAAAACATATATCGAAAATTAGAAACACTATAAACAAAACATGGAGTGGAAAAAAAGATATATAAAAGACTAAAAACTCTATAAACAAAACATAGAGTTCAGAAAAGATATATCGAAAAGTAGAAATTATAAACGAAACACCGTATTGAGAAACATATAACAAAAAGGAGAAACTCTATAAAGAAAACATCGACTTAAAAAACACATATCAAAAAATAAAAACACAATAAACGAAACATCAAATTGAAGGAACAAGAATAACAAAGTAAAAACACAATAAACAAGACATCAAATTGAAGGAAGAAGAATAACAAAGTAAAAACACAATAAACAAAACATCAAATTGAAGGAACAAGAATAATAAAGTAAAAACACAATAAACAAGACATGAAATTGAAGGAAGAAGAATAACAATGTAAAAACACAATAAACAAAACATCAAACTGAAGGAAGAAAAATAACAAAGTAAAAATACAATAAACAAAACATCAAATTGAAGGAACAAGAATAACAAAGTAAAAACACAATAAACAAAACATCAAATTGAAGGAACAAGAATAATAAAGTAAAAACACAATAAACAAGACATCAAATTGAAGGAAGAAGAATAACAAAGTAAAAACACAATAAACAAAACATCAAATTGAAGGAACAAGAATAATAAAGTAAAAACACAATAAACAAGACATCAAATTGAAGGAAGAAGAATAACAAAGTAAAAACACAATAAACAAAACATCAAATTGAAGGAAGAAAAATAACAAAGTAAAAATACAATAAACAAAACATCAAACTGAAGGAAGAAGAATAACAAAGTAAAAACAATAAACAAGACATCAAATTGAAGGAAGAAGAATAACAAAGTAAAAACACAATAAACAAGACATCAAATTGAAGGAAGAAAAATAACAAAGTAAAAATACAATAAACAAAACATCAAATTGAAGGAACAAGAATAACAAAGTAAAAAACACAATAAGCAAAATATCAAATTGAAGGAACAAGAATAATAAAGTAAAAACACAATAAACAAGACATCAAATTGAAGGAAGAAGAATAACAAAGTAAAACACAAATAAACAAAACATCAAATTGAAGGAAGAAAAATAACAAAGTAAAAATACAATAAACAGAACATCAAATTGAAGGAAGAAGAATAACAAAGTAAAAACAATAAACAAGACATCAAATTGAAGGAACAAGAATAACAAAGTAAAAACAACAAACAAGACATCAAATTGAAGGAAGAAGAATAACAAAGTAGAAACACTATAAACAAAACTCCGAGTTGAATAAACATATATTAAATAGTACAAACTCTGCAAACAACACATCGAGTTGAAGAAACATATATAAAGAGTAAAACTTTTTAAAGAAAACATCGAATTTACAAAACACATATCAAAAAATAAAAACACTATACACAAAACATCGAGTTCAGATAACATATATTAAAAATCAAAACACTATAAATAGAACACCGAGTTGAGAAAACATATCAAAAAGTAAAAACTATAAGCAAAACATCCAGTTGAAAAATCATATGTCAAAAAGTAAATATCCAATAAACAAAACATGGAGTCGAAAATCATATATCAAAGAGTAAAATCTATAATAAAACATCAATTTGAAAACATATATGAAAAAGTGAAACCACTCTAAACAAAACATCCAGTTCAAAACATATATTAAAAAGTAGAAACGCTATAAACAACACAACATGTTGAAAAACATATCAAAAAAGTAAAACTCTATAAAGAAAACATCGAGGTTGAAAAACAAGAATCAAAAGTAAAACTGTAAAAAAATCCGTGTTGAAAACATGTATCAAAAGTAAAAACTCTATAAACAAAACATCGAGTTGAGAAAACATAATTTAAAATTAAAAGCTCTATAAACAGAACATCGAATTGAAAACATATATCAAAAGGTAAAAACTCTATAATCAAAACATCGAGTTGAAAAACATAATTTAAAATGTAAAACTCTATAAACAAAATATAGAGTTGAAAAAACATATTTTAAAATGTAAAAACTCTATAAACAAAACTTTGAGTTTAGAAAACATATATCAAAAATTAAAAAACACTATAAACGAAACACCGTGTTCAAAAACATATGTCCAAAAGTAGAAACTCTATAAAAAACATCGAGTTGAACAACATACATCAAAAAGTAAAAACACTATAAAGAAAACACCGTATTGAGAAGCATATACCAAAATGTAAAAACTCCATAAACAAAAGATCAAGTTCACAAATCACATATCAGAAAGTAAAAACTCTACACGCAAAACTTCGAGATCTCAAAACACCTATAAAAGTAAAAACACTATAAACAAAACACCGGTTTGAGAAAACATATATCAAAATTGAAAACACCGTAAACGAAACACTGTGTTCAAAAACATATATCAAAAAGTAAAAACTATAAACCTAACACCGAGTTGAGAAAATATATATCAATAAGTAAAAACTGTATAAACTAAACACTGTGCAGAAAAACATATATCAAAAAGTAAAAACTATAAACAAAACATCGAATTCAAAAAACATAAATCAAAAAGTGAAATCCCTATAAACAAAATATCGAGTTGAGAAAACATATAACAAAAGTAAAAACTCTGTGAAATAAAACACCAGTTGAAAACATATAGCAAAAGTGAAAACACTATAAGCAAAACATCGAGTTGAGAAAACATAAATCAAAAAGTAAAAACTTTTTTATACAATGATAAACCAATATTTACCTGGTAATGATAATATAGTAGTCACTTTTGTGTATGAAGTTAAACTAATATTTAGAAATGATAAACTATAATACACGTTTTTGTATAATGATAAAACTAATATTTACCTGGTAATAATAAACTAGTAATCACTTTTCTGTGTGATAGCCCTCGTGTAGCTTTGTGCGAAATTCCAAAACAAACAAACAAACTTTTCTGTGTAATCATAAACTAACATTTCCCTGATATTGGTAAACTAATATAAACTTTTCTGTGTAATCATAAACTAACATTTCTCTGATATTGGAAAACTAATATAAACTTTTCTGTATAATGATAAACTAATATTTCCCTGATATTGGTAAATTAATATAAACTTTTCTGTATAATGATAAACTAATATTTCCCTGATATTGGAAAACTAATATAAACTTTTCTGTATAATGATAAACTAATATTTCCCTGATATTGGAAAACTAATATAAACTTTTCTGTATAATGATAAACTAATATTTCCCTGATATTGGTAAACTAATATAAACTTTTCTTTTTAATGATAAACTAACATTTCCTTGATATTGGTAAACTAATTTAAACTTTTCTGTATAATGATAAACTAATATTTCCCTGATATTGGTAAACTAATATAAACTTTTCTGTATAATGATAAACTAATATTTCCCTGATATTGGTAAACTAATATAAACTTTTCTGTATAATGATAAACTAATATTTCCCTGATTGTGGTAAACTAATGTAAACTTTTCAGTATAATGATAAACTAATATTTCCCTGATATTGGTAAACTAATATAAACTTTTCTCTATAATGATAAACTAATATTTCCCTGATTGTGGTAAACTAATTTAAACTTTTCTGTATAATGATAAACTAATATTTCCCTGATATTGGTAAACTAATATAAACTTTTCTGTATAATGATAAACTAATATTTCCCTGATTGTGGTAAACTAATTTAAACTTTTCTGTATAATGATAAACTAATATTTCTCTGATATTGGTAAACTAATATAAACCTTTCTGTATAATGATAAACTAATATTTCCCTGATTGTGGTAAACTAATGTAATCTTTTCAGTATAATGATAAACTAATATTTCCCTGATATTGGTAAACTAATATAAACTTTTCTGTAGAATGATAAACTAACATTTCCCTGATTGTGGTAAACTAATTTAAACTTTTCTGTATAATGATAAACTAATATTTCCCTGATTGTGGTGAACTAATGTAAACTTTTCTGTATAATGATAAACTAACATTTCCCTGATATTGGTAAACTAATGTAAACTTTTCTGTATAATGATAAACTAATATTTCCCTGATTGTGGTAAACTAATATAAACTTTTCTGTATAATGATAAAGTAATATTTCCCTGATATTGGTAAACTAATATAAACTTTTCTGTATAATGATAAACTAACATTTCCTTGATATTGGTAAACTAATATAAACTTTTCTGTATAATGATAAACTAATATTTCCCTGATTGTGGTAAACTAATATAAACTTTTCTGTATAATGATAAAGTAATATTTCCCTGATATTGGTAAACTAATATAAACTTTTCTGTATAATGATAAACTAACATTTCCTTGATATTGGTAAACTAATATAAACTTTTCTGTATAATGATAAAGTAATATTTCCCTGATATTGGTAAACTAATGTAAACTTTTCTGTATAATGATAAACTAACATTTCCCTGATATTGGTAAACTAATGTAAACTTTTCTGTATAATGATAAAGTAATATTTCCCTGATATTGGTAAACTAATATAAACTTTTCTGTATAATGATAAAGTAATATTTCCCTGATATTGGTAAACTAATGTAAACTTTTCTGTATAATGATAAACTAACATTTCCCTGATATTGGTAAACTAATGTAAACTTTTCTGTATAATGATAAACTAATATTTCCTGATTGTGGTAAACTAATATAAACTTTTCTGTATAATGATAAAGTAATATTTCCCTGATATTGGTAAACTAATATAAACTTTTCTGTATAATGATAAACTAACATTTCCTTGATATTGGTAAACTAATATAAACTTTTCTGTATAATGATAAACTAATATTTCCCTGATATTGGTAAACTAATGTAAACTTTTCTGTATAATGATAAACTAATATTTCCCTGATTGTGGTGAACTAATGTAAACTTTTCTGTATAATGATAAACTAACATTTCCTTGATATTGGTAAACTAATATAAACTTTTCTGTATAATGATAAAGTAATATTTCCCTGATATTGGTAAACTAATGTAAACTTTTCTGTATAATGATAAACTAATATTTCCCTGATTGTGGTGAACTAATGTAAACTTTTCTGTATAATGATAAACTAACATTTCCCTGATATTGGTAAACTAATGTAAACTTTTCTGTATAATGATAAACTAATATTTCCCTGATTGTGGTAAACTAATATAAACTTTTCTGTATAATGATAAAGTAATATTTCCCTGATATTGGTAAACTAATATAAACTTTTCTGTATAATGATAAACTAACATTTCCTTGATATTGGTAAACTAATATAAACTTTTCTGTATAATGATAAACTAATATTTCCCTGATATTGGTAAACTAATGTAAACTTTTCTGTATAATGATAAAGTAATATTTCCCTGATATTGGTAAACTAATATAAACTTTTCTGTATAATGATAAACTAACATTTCCTTGATATTGGTAAACTAATATAAACTTTTCTGTATAATGATAAAGTAATATTTCCCTGATATTGGTAAACTAATGTAAACTTTTCTGTATAATGATAAACTAATATTTCCCTGATATTGGTAAACTAATATAAACTTTTCTGTATAATGATAAACTAATATTTCCCTGATATTGGTAAACTAATGTAAACTTTTCTGTATAATGATAAACTAATATTTCCCTGATATTGGTAAACTAATATAAACTTTTCTGTATAATGATAAACTAATATTTCCCTGATATTGGTAAACTAATGTAAACTTTTCTGTAGAATGATAAACTAACATTTCCCTGATTGTGGTAAACTAATGTAATCTTTTCAGTATAATGATAAACTAATATTTCCCTGATATTGGTAAACTAATATAAACTTTTCTGTAGAATGATAAACTAATATTTCCCTGATTGTGGTAAACTAATGTAAACTTTTCAGTATAATGATAAACTAATATTTCCCTGATATTGGTAAACTAATATAATATTTTCTGTAGAATGATAAACTAACATTTCCCTGATTGTGGTAAACTAATGTAAACTTTTCTGTATAATGATAAACTAATATTTACCTTACTTTTTATTCTGTTTAGAACAGGCTGATTGAACTACGTCATTCGTGTTTGTTTTTTTAAAACTTTTCGTCACGTGAGTGTCATGTAGGAATTAATGTCTAGACATTTTCTTTAGTCTTACATGCTTTCCAAACATAGACGTGGTTTCCATAACAACCGATTTAGCAGGACTCTGAAGCATATTTCGTATAAATACCAATTTGTAAACTAATTCCGGAATGAGCAAGTTTCTCATATTTTCCAGTCTGTTTAGTGATTAATGAAGTTCCTGTTTAGACCACGCTCATGACTTTATCCTTTATTTTGTTCTCTATAAAGTTGGACGAATTACTTTAATACAATCTAGTTTAGTAAATATTACAGTCTTGCTTCAAATATATCCTATAAATTAGTTATACGGAATGTTGTTGTTTTTACATTCAATTCTTATATTCACTCCATATTTATCATACGTAACAAAGATATTACGAAATTAGTGTATGCAATAGTCAGCTATACAACATTAAGGACATTATAATATGTAATTTGTTGTATTCTAGGAACATTTAAATGAATAATAACTATGCTTAATTTTGTTCAGCTTTAATTTAAATTAAAACATTCTTATTATGGCTGTGTTAATCGTAATTACCTGTGTTATGTTACCACCAACCTTATATGTTGTTATGGTAACTCTTACATGTTGATATAGTCACTTTAGCCTTATGTAATTTTGCGGTAACTAACCTTTTTTGTTGTTATGACGATAGTTAATTCGTTTGTTGTTATGGTGACTGTTTTATTACTTTGGTTTAACATCATAGAGATATTTTTATAAATTATAATTTCAAACTTATAATATTTCCTATTTGTTAGTGCAGTATTTATTTGCATTTATTGCATAACTAAACGCTCTGACATAGCCGAATAGTTACCATGGCTGTAATCAGAATTCAATCATTTCGGGTTAGCCTCACGTGCTTATCAGAATTATCGAGCAAAGTGACAGAAGAGCTGTCTGTCATAACTAAACGCTCTGACATAGCCGAATAGTTACCATGGCTGTAATCAGAATTCAATCATTTCGGGTTAGCCTCACGTGCTTATCAGAATTATCGAGCAAAGTGACAGAAGAGCTGTCTGTCATAACTAAACGCTCTGACATAGCCGAATGGTTACCATGGCTGTAATCAGAATTCAATCATTTCGGGTTAGCCTCACGTGCTTATCTGAATTATCGAGCAAAGTGACAGAAGAACTGTCTGTTCACTGACGTCTATAATTTTTAACTGATCAACTGAACTTAATTAATAACACCCGCAGCCATTTCCTGAGCTATTTCAATCAGACCGAAGTGAAAAGAAAATACGTCTATGTGCCTTCAATATCTGGAAACATAAGCCACTAAGCCTTATCCAGCTCAGAAACATTTGACATACGTGCTTGTTATCTTCCCAGTATTAATTCTACATGTTGGTATACTTATAACGTTAATATTTCTTTTATATGTCTAACATTAGTTTTATTTCGGATCTTAACATTATATGTTTGTTGTAGTATTAATATAAATAAATTATACCATATACATATTATAAAGTACGTATTGTTTTAACGTATTCTATTTTTATAAAACGCTCTGCCGTTGTAACGAGTTCTTTTGTTATAACCTGCTCCAATGTTGTAACGAGTTCTTTTGTTATAACCTGCTCCAATGTTGTAACGTGATCTATCATTATAATGAGTTTTGCTCTTGTAACCCTCCTCTGTTATCGTAACGTGTTGTATCTTTGCAATCAGTTTTATCGTTTTTACGTGCTATATTGTTGCAACGTGAACTCTTGATGTAACTTGTTTTATCGTTGTAAGGTGCTCTACTGTTGTAACTTGTTCTGTTGGGTATTTCTTTTGGATTGTTCGGTAGAAGTAATGTGAAATCTAGTCCACATAACAATAACAACTTGGTTTTAATTAATCACTTTTATATATTGCTAGACCTAACTACATAAACGTTTCAATAGAAACGTCTAGATCTGATTAATTCTAACTCACAAATACACTTCATAAATCGCTTACAAAATACCCTCTCTAATTGTAACAATAAATTATTGATTCGATCATACACAAAGAGACATTACTGTTTTCAATACAAACGTGCAGGTTTGTCATTCATACATTGGATGTATGTTTGTAAAATGTCCAACATAAACGTACATGTTTGTTATGTCTTCAGTATTAACGCGCGTGTTTGCTATTCTGTAATATATTAAAATGTGTGTTTACCATGTCTTTAATATTAACGTACATGTTTGTTATGTCTTCAGTATTAACGCGCGTGTTTGCTATTCTGTAATATATTAAAATGTGTTTACCATGTCTTTAATATTAACGTACATGTTTGTTATGTCTTCGGTATTAACGCGCGTGTTTGCTATTCTGTAATATATTAAAATGTGTGTTTACCATGTCTTTAATATTAACGTACATGCTTCTTATTCCACAATGTATTGACATATGTGTTTCTTATGTGTTGAATATACTTGTTCACCCTATGCAATGTTAATGCATATTTTGTTATATTTACAGAGCAAAAAGAAACAACAACACAAGAAAACCCAAACAGAAGTAAGTTCCTGTTTTTCTTCAAACAACCTTCGGTTTTAACAACACAAGGAAAGATTCAAACTTTAATTCTAGCTAAGTAATTTTGATTAGCGGAGACAACTCTTAAACTATTAGATGGAACATTGGTAGTTAAGTAGGATATTAGTTGTTACAATAGCAGAGAAAGGTTTGGATCTCAATTTAGATAGATAGGATATCGGTTCTCATGACAGCTAAGAAATACTTCGGTTTTTGCGGATCAAGATGTAATATTGGTTGTCACGATAACCAGATAAATATTTGTTTTCACGCTAGTTATGGATGATATCACTTCTTACGGTACTAGATAGGATATTTGTTTTCACGCTAGTTACACAGGATACCAGTTCTTACAGTACCAGACAGGATATTTTAACGCTACTTTAGGATATTTGTTTTAACAATAGTTATATATGATATCAGTTGTTATGGTACTACGTAGGATATTTGTTTTAACAATAGTTATATATGATATCAGTTGTTATGGTACTAGGTAGGATATTTGTTTTAACAATAATTTTATATGATATCAGTTGTTATGGTACCAGGTAGGATATTTGTTTTAACAATAGTTATATATGATATCAGTTATGGTACTAGGTAGGATATTTGTTTTAACAATAGTTATATATGATATCAGTTGTTATGGTACTAGGTAGGATATTTGTTTTAACACTACTGAAGTAGGATATCAGTTCTTACGGTACTAGATAAGATATTTCTTTACATTAGTTATGTGGGATATCAGTTCTTACGATACTAGATAGGATATTTCTTTTCACGTTTTTAGAATGGTATCAGTTTCTAGTTAGTAGATAGGATATTTTTTCACTCTAGTTATATAGGATTCCAATTTTTAGGGTACTAGATATGATATTTGTTTTCACACTAGTTATTAAGGTATCAGCTCTTACGGTACTAAAGATGATATTTGGTTTTACTCCAGATGTGTGGAAGATCAGTTCTTATGGTACTGGAGAGGTTACTTGTTTTCACGGTCTTTATGTAGGTTATCAGTTGTTACGGTTCTTGATAGGGTATCTGTTTTAACGCTAGTAATGTAGGGTATCAGCTCTTATGTTACTGGAGGAGATATTTTTCTAACGTTACTTATGTATTACTTCATTTCTTATGGTACTAGACAGGATATTTGTTTTCACGTCAGTTATTAAGGTATCAGTTCTTGTGGTACCAGATAGTATATTTGTTTTCACGTTAGTTATGTAGGATATCAGTTCTAACTGTACTAGATAGGATATTTATTTTAATTCTTGTAATGTATTGTATCAGTTCTTACGGTACTAGATGGGATATCGTATTAATGCTAATTATGTAGGATATCAGTTCTTACGGTACTAAATACCGCATTTGATTTCAAGCTAGTGATGTAGGATATCACTTGCTAGTGTACTACGTAGGATATTTGTTTTCACGCTCGTTATATACGATATCAGTTCTTATGGTGCTATATATGATATTTGTTATGACGTTAGTGATATAGGATATTAATTGTTACAGTACTACATAGGATATTTTTTTCATGTTAGTTATGTAGGATATCACTTCTAACGGTACTGGGTAGGATACTTGTTTTAACGCTAGTTATGTAAGATATCAGTTGTTACTGTACTAGATAGGATATTTGTTTTAACACCAATAATGTAGGGTATCAGTTCTTACTTTACAGGATTACATATTATTTTAATGCTAGTTATATAGGATATCAGTTCTTACGGTACTAGATAAGATATTTGTTTACACGCTTGTTATGTAGGATATCAGCTAGGTAGGATATTTGTTTTAACGCTTGTAATGTAGAATATCAGCTCGGTAGGATATTTGTTTTAACGCTAGTTATGAAGATATCAGTTGTTACTGTACTACATAGGATATTTGTTTTCACGCTAGTCACATAGGATATCAGTTCTGACGGTACAAGATAGGATATTTGTCTTCACGTTTGTTATGTAGAATATGTGTTGTTATGGTACTAGATATGATATTTGTTTCACGCTAGTTGTATAGGATATTTGTTTTCACTCTGGTTATGTGGAATATCAGTTGTTATGGTACTAGATAGGATACTGATTTTCACGCAAGTTAAGTGGAATATCAGTTCTTACGGTACTAGATATTAGTTTGTGTTAATGCTAGTTTTGTAGGATCATAGTTCTTAAGGTACTGAGTAGGATCATTGTTTTCGCGCTAGTTATGTGTGATATCAGTTCTTACGGTAGTACTAGATATTATTTTGTGTTAATGCTAGTTTTGTAGGATCATAGTTCTTAAGGTACTGAGTAGAATCATTGTTTTCACGCTAATTATGTGTGATATCAGTTCTTACGGTAGTACTAGATATTATTTTGTGTTAATGCTAGTTTTGTAGGATCATATTTCTTAAGGTACTGAGTAGGATCATTGATTTTCACGCAAGTTAAGTGGGATATCAGTTCTTACGGTACTAGATATTAGTTTGTGTTAATGCTAGTTTTGTAGGATCATAGTTCTTAAGGTACTGAGTAGGATCATTGTTTTCGTGCTAGTTATGTGTGATATCAGTTCTTACGGTAGTACTAGATATTATTTTGTGTTAATGCTAGTTTTGTAGGATCATAGTTCTTAAGGTACTGAGTAGAATCATTGTTTTCACGCTAGTTATGTGTGATATCAGTTCTTACGGTAGTACTAGATATTATTTTGTGTTAATGCTAGTTTTGTAGGATCATAGTTCTTAAGGTACTGAGTAGGATCATTGTTTTCACGCTAGTTATGTGTGATATCAGTTCTTACGGTAGTACTAGATATTATTTTGTGTTAATAATAGTTTTGTAGGATCATAGTTCTTAAGGTACTGAGTAAGATCATTGTTTTCACGCTAGTTATGTGTGATATCAGTTCTTACGGTAGTACTAGATATTATTTTGTGTTAATGCTAGTTTTGTAGGATCATAGTTCTTAAGGTACTGAGTAGGATCATTGTTTTCACGCTAATTATGTGTGATATCAGTTCTTACGGTAGTACTAGATATTATTTTGTGTTAATGCTAGTTTTGTAGGATTATAGTTCTTAAGGTACTGAGTAGAATCATTGTTTTCACGCTAGTTATGTGTGATATCAGTTCTTACGGTAGTACTAGATATTATTTTGTGTTAATGCTAGTTTTGTAGGATCATAGTTCTTAAGGTACTGAGTAGGATCATTGTTTTCACGCTAGTTATGTGTGATATCAGTTCTTACGGTAGTACTAGATATTATTTTGTGTTAATGCTAGTTTTGTAGGATCATTGTTCTTAAGGTACTGAGTAGGATCATCGTTTTCACGCTAGTTATGTGTGATATCAGTTCTTACGGTAGTACTAGATATTATTTTGTGTTAATGCTAGTTTTGTAGGATCATAGTTCTT
Source organism: Tachypleus tridentatus (assembly GCF_004210375.1). Lineage (NCBI taxonomy): Eukaryota > Metazoa > Arthropoda > Merostomata > Xiphosura > Limulidae > Tachypleus > Tachypleus tridentatus. The sequence continues at coordinate 176,677,347 of NC_134825.1, forward strand.
AAGGTACTGAGTAGAATCATCGTTTTCACGCTAGTTATGTGTGATATCAGTTCTTACGGTAGTACTAGATATTATTTTGTGTTAATGCTAGTTTTGTAGGATCATAGTTCTTAAGGTACTGAGTAGGATCATTGTTTTCACGCTAATTATGTGTGATATCAGTTCTTACGGTAGTACTAGATATTATTTTGTGTTAATGCTAGTTTTGTAGGATCATAGTTCTTAAGGTACTGAGTAGGATCATTGTTTTCGCGCTAGTTATGTGTGATATCAGTTCTTACGGTAGTACTAGATATTATTTTGTGTTAATGCTAGTTTTGTAGGATCATAGTTCTTAAGGTACTGAGTAGAATCATTGTTTTCACGCTAATTATGTGTGATATCAGTTCTTACGGTAGTACTAGATATTATTTTGTGTTAATGCTAGTTTTGTAGGATCATATTTCTTAAGGTACTGAGTAGGATCATTGATTTTCACGCAAGTTAAGTGGGATATCAGTTCTTACGGTACTAGATATTAGTTTGTGTTAATGCTAGTTTTGTAGGATCATAGTTCTTAAGGTACTGAGTAGGATCATTGTTTTCGCGCTAGTTATGTGTGATATCAGTTCTTACGGTAGTACTAGATATTATTTTGTGTTAATGCTAGTTTTGTAGGATCATAGTTCTTAAGGTACTGAGTAGAATCATTGTTTTCACGCTAGTTATGTGTGATATCAGTTCTTACGGTAGTACTAGATATTATTTTGTGTTAATGCCAGTTTTGTAGGATCATAGTTCTTAAGGTACTGAGTAGGATCATTGTTTTCACGCTAGTTATGTGTGATATCAGTTCTTACGGTAGTACTAGATATTATTTTGTGTTAATAATAGTTTTGTAGGATCATAGTTCTTAAGGTACTGAGTAGGATCATTGTTTTCACGCTAGTTATGTGTGATATCAGTTCTTACGGTAGTACTAGATATTATTTTGTGTTAATGCTAGTTTTGTAGGATCATAGTTCTTAAGGTACTGAGTAGGATCATTGTTTTCACGCTAATTATGTGTGATATCAGTTCTTACGGTAGTACTAGATATTATTTTGTGTTAATGCTAGTTTTGTAGGATTATAGTTCTTAAGGTACTGAGTAGAATCATTGTTTTCACGGTAGTTATGTGTGATATCAGTTCTTACGGTAGTACTAGATATTATTTTGTGTTAATGCTAGTTTTGTAGGATCATAGTTCTTAAGGTACTGAGTAGGATCATTGTTTTCACGCTAGTTATGTGTGATATCAGTTCTTACGGTAGTACTAGATATTATTTTGTGTTAATGCTAGTTTTGTAGGATCATTGTTCTTAAGGTACTGAGTAGGATCATCGTTTTCACGCTAGTTATGTGTGGTATCAGTTCTTACGGTAGTACTAGATATTATTTTGTGTTAATGCTAGTTTTGTAGGATCATAGTTCTTAAGGTACTGAGTAGAATCATTGTTTTCGCGCTAGTTATGTGTGATATCAGTTCTTACGGTAGTACTAGATATTATTTTGTGTTAATGCTAGTTTTGTAGGATCATAGTTCTTAAGGTACTGAGTAGGATCATTGTTTTCACGCTAATTATGTGTGATATCAGTTCTTACGGTAGTACTAGATATTATTTTGTGTTAATGCTAGTTTTGTAGGATCATAGTTCTTAAGGTACTGAGTAGAATCATTGTTTTCACGCTAGTTATGTGTGATATCAGTTCTTACGGTAGTACTAGATATTATTTTGTGTTAATGCCAGTTTTGTAGGATCATAGTTCTTAAGGTACTGAGTAGAATCGTTGTTTTCACGCTAGTTATGTGTGATATCAGTTCTTACGGTAGTACTAGATATTATTTTGTGTTAATGCTAGTTTTGTAGGATCATAGTTCTTAAGGTACTGTGTAGGATCATTGTTTTCGCGCTAGTTATGTGTGATATCAGTTCTTACGGTAGTACTAGATATTATTTTGTGTTAATGCTAGTTTTGTAGGATCATAGTTCTTAAGGTACTGAGTAGAATCATTGTTTTCGCGCTAGTTATGTGTGATATCAGTTCTTACGGTAGTACTAGATATTATTTTGTGTTAATGCTAGTTTTGTAGGATCATAGTTCTTAAGGTACTGAGTAGAATCATTGTTTTCACGCTAGTTATGTGTGATATCAGTTCTTACGGTAGTACTAGATATTATTTTGTGTTAATGCTAGTTTTGTAGGATCATAGTTCTTAAGGTACTGAGTAGGATCATTGTTTTCGCGCTAGTTATGTGTGATATCAGTTCTTACGGTAGTACTAGATATTATTTTGTATTAATGCTAGTTTTGTAGGATCATAGTTCTTAAGGTACTGAGTAGAATCATTGTTTTCACGCTAGTTATGTGTGATATCAGTTCTTACGGTAGTACTAGATATTATTTTGTGTTAATGCTAGTTTTGTAGGATCATAGTTCTTAAGGTACTGAGTAGGATCATTGTTTTCGCGCTAGTTATGTGTGATATCAGTTCTTACGGTAGTACCAGATATTATTTTGTGTTAATGCTAGTTTTGTAGGATCATAGTTCTTAAGGTACTGAGTAGGATCATTGTTTTCGCGCTAGTTATGTGTGATATCAGTTCTTACGGTAGTACTAGATATTATTTTGTGTTAATGCTAGTTTTGTAGGATCATAGTTCTTAAGGTACTGAGTAGGATCATTGTTTTCGCGCTAGTTATGTGTGATATCAGTTCTTACAGTAGTACTAGATATTATTTTGTGTTAATGCTAGTTTTGTAGGATCAGTTCTTAAGGTACTGAGTAGGATCATTGTTTTCACGCTAGTTATGTGTGATATCAGTTCCTTACGGTAGTACTAGATATTATTTTTGTGTTAATGCTAGTTTTGTAGGATCAGTTCTTAAGGTACTGAGTAGGATCATTGTTTTCACGCTAGTTATGTGTGATATCAGTTCTTACGGTAGTAATAGATATTATTTTGTGTTAATGCTAGTTTTGTAGGATGAGTTCTTAAGGTACTGAGTAGGATCATTGTTTTCATGCTAGTTATGTGTGATATCAGTTCTTACGGTAGTACTAGATATTATTTTGTGTTAATGCTAGTTTCGTAGGATCATAGTTCTTAAGGTACTGAGTAGAATCATTGTTTTCACGCTAGTTATGTGTGATATCAGTTCTTACGGTAGTACTAGATATTATTTTGTGTTAATGCTAGTTTTGAAGGATCATAGTTCTTAAGGTACTGAGTAGGATCATTGTTTTCACGCTAATTATGTGTGATATCAGTTCTTACGGTAGTACTAGATATTATTTTGTGTTAATGCTAGTTTTGTAGGATCATAGTTCTTAAGGTACTGAGTAGGATCATTGTTTTCGCGCTAGTTATGTGTGATATCAGTTCTTACGGTAGTACTAGATATTATTTTGTGTTAATGCTAGTTTTGTAGGATCATAGTTCTTAAGGTACTGAGTAGAATCGTTGTTTTCACGCTAGTTATGTGTGATATCAGTTCTTACGGTAGTACTAGATATTATTTTGTGTTAATGCTAGTTTTGTAGGATCATAGTTCTTAAGGTACTGAGTAGGATCATTGTTTTCACGCTAGTTATGTGTGATATCAGTTCTTACGGTAGTACTAGATATTATTTTGTGTTAATGCTAGTTTTGTAGGATCATAGTTCTTAAGGTACTGTGTAGGATCATTGTTTTCGCGCTAGTTATGTGTGATATCAGTTCTTACGGTAGTACTAGATATTATTTTGTGTTAATGCTAGTTTTGTAGGATCATAGTTCTTAAGGTACTGAGTAGGATCATTGTTTTCACGCTAGTTATGTGTGATATCAGTTCTTACGGTAGTACTAGATATTATTTTGTGTTAATGCTAGTTTTGTAGGATCATAGTTCTTAAGGTACTGAGTAGGATCATTGTTTTCACGCTAGTTATGTGTGATATCAGTTCTTACGGTAGTACTAGATATTATTTTGTGTTAATGCTAGTTTTGTAGGATCATAGTTCTTAAGGTACTGAGTAGGATCATTGTTTTCGCGCTAGTTATGTGTGATATCAGTTCTTACGGTAGCACTAGATATTATTTTGTGTTAATGCTAGTTTTGTAGGATCATAGTTCTTAAGGTACTGAGTAGGATCATTGTTTTCGCGCTAGTTATGTGTGATATCAGTTCTTACGGTAGTACTAGATATTATTTTGTGTTAATGCTAGTTTTGTAGGATCAGTTCTTAAAATACTGAGTAGGATCATTGTTTTCACGCTAGTTATGTGTGATATCAGTTCTTACGGTAGTACTAGATATTATTTTGTGTTAATGCTAGTTTTGTAGGATCAATTCTTAAGGTACTGAGTAGGATCATTGTTTTCACGCTAGTTATGTGTGATATCAGTTCTTACGGTAGTACTAGATATTATTTTGTGTTAATGCTAGTTTTGTAGGATCAGTTCTTAAGGTACTGAGTAGGATCATTGTTTTCATGCTAGTTATGTGTGATATCAGTTCTTACGGTAGTACTAGATATTATTTTGTGTTAATGCTAGTTTTGTAGGATCATAGTTCTTAAGGTACTGAGTAGAATCATTGTTTTCACGCTAATTATGTGTGATATCAGTTCTTACGGTAGTACTAGATATTATTTTGTGTTAATGCTAGTTTTGTAGGATCATATTTCTTAAGGTACTGAGTAGAATCATTGTTTTCACGCTAGTTATGTGTGATATCAGTTCTTACGGTAGTACTAGATATTATTTTGTGTTAATGCTAGTTTTGTAGGATCATAGTTCTTAAGGTACTGAGTAGGATCATTGGTTTCACGCTAGTTATGTGTGATATCAGTTCTTACGGTAGTACTAGATATTATTTTGTGTTAATGCTAGTTTTGTAGGATCATAGTTCTTAAGGTACTGAGTAGGATCATTGTTTCGCGCTAGTTATGTGTGATATCAGTTCTTACGGTAGTACTAGATATTATTTTGTATTAATGCTAGTTTTGTAGGATCATAGTTCTTAAGGTACTGAGTAGAATCATTGTTTTCACGCTAGTTATGTGTGATATCAGTTCTTACGGTAGTACTAGATATTATTTTGTGTTAATGCTAGTTTTGTAGGATCATAGTTCTTAAGGTACTGAGTAGGATCATTGTTTTCGCGCTAGTTATGTGTGATATCAGTTCTTACGGTAGTACTAGATATTATTTTGTGTTAATGCTAGTTTTGTAGGATCATAGTTCTTAAGGTACTGAGTAGGATCATTGTTTTCACGCTAGTTATGTGTGATATCAGTTCTTACGGTAGTACTAGATATTATTTTGTGTTAATGCTAGTTTTGTAGGATCATAGTTCTTAAGGTACTGAGTAGGATCATTGTTTTCGCGCTAGTTATGTGTGATATCAGTTCTTACGGTAGTACTAGATATTATTTTGTGTTAATGCTAGTTTTGTAGGATCAGTTCTTAAGGTACTGAGTAGGATCATTGTTTCACGCTAGTTATGTGTGATATCAGTTCTTACGGTTGTACTAGATATTATTTTGTGTTAATGCTAGTTTTGTAGGATCAGTTCTTAAGGTACTGAGTAGGATCATTGTTTTCATGCTAGTTATGTGTGATATCAGTTCTTACGGTAGTACTAGATATTATTTTGTGTTAATGCTAGTTTTGTAGGATCATAGTTCTTAAGGTACTGAGTAGAATCATTGTTTTCACGCTAGTTATGTGTGATATCAGTTCTTACGGTAGTACTAGATATTATTTTGTGTTAATGCTAGTTTTGTAGGATCATAGTTCTTAAGGTACTGAGTAGGATCATTGTTTTCACGCTAATTATGTGTGATATCAGTTCTTACGGTAGTACTAGATATTATATTGTGTTAATGCTAGTTTTGTAGGATCATATTTCTTAAGGTACTGAGTAGAATCATTGTTTTCACGCTAGTTATGTGTGATATCAGTTCTTACCGTAGTACTAGATATTATTTTGTGTTAATGCTAGTTTTGTAGGATCATAGTTCTTAAGGTACTGAGTAGGATCATTGTTTTCACGCTAGTTATGTGTGATATCAGTTCTTACGGTAGTACTAGATATTATTTTGTGTTAATGCTAGTTTTGTAGGATCATAGTTCTTAAGGTACTGAGTAGGATCATTGTTTTCGCGCTAGTTATGTGTGATATCAGTTCTTACGGTAGTACTAGATATTATTTTGTGTTAATGCTAGTTTTGTAGGATCATAGTTCTTAAGGTACTGAGTAGAATCATTGTTTTCACGCTAGTTATGTGTGATATCAGTTCTTACGGTAGTACTAGATATTATTTTGTGTTAATGCTAGTTTTGTAGGATCAGTTCTTAAGGTACTGAGTAGGATCATTGTTTTCACGCTAGTTATGTGTGATATCAGTTCTTACGGTAGTACTAGATATTATTTTGTGTTAATGCTAGTTTTGTAGGATCATAGTTCTTAAGGTACTGAGTAGGATCATTGTTTTCACGCTAATTATGTGTGATATCAGTTCTTACGGTAGTACTAGATATTATTTTGTGTTAATGCTAGTTTTGTAGGATCATATTTCTTAAGGTACTGAGTAGAATCATTGTTTTCACGCTAGTTATGTGTGATATCAGTTCTTACGGTAGTACTAGATATTATTTTGTGTTAATGCTAGTTTTGTAGGATCATAGTTCTTAAGGTACTGAGTAGAATCATTGTTTTCACGCTAGTTATGTGTGATATCAGTTCTTACGGTAGTACTAGATATTATTTTGTGTTAATGCTAGTTTTGTAGGATCAGTTCTTAAGGTACTGAGTAGGATCATTGTTTTCACGCTAGTTATGTGTGATATCAGTTCTTACGGTAGTACTAGATATTATTTTGTGTTAATGCTAGTTTTCTAGGATCATAGTTCTTAAGGTACTGAGTAGGATCATTGTTTTAACGCTAGTTATGTGTGATACTAGTAGTTTCTTTTCCACATACGATGTTTAACGTTATCTGGGTGTCAGGTCTTATGGTACCAGAGGGGATATTGTGTTCATGCTTGCTATGCAGAATGCCAGTTGTTACGGTACTAAATAGGAAAATTATTTTCTCGCTAGTTATGTAGGATATCAGTAATTACTGTACTATATAGGACATTTGTTTTAATGCTAATTATATAGGATATAAGTTCTTACAGTACTAGATATGATATTTGTGTTAACGCTAGTTATGTAGGATATCAGTTCTAACGTTTGCTAGGAACGGTATTTATTTTGTACTTGTATAGTTATAACGCAGTTACACAACCGGTTCTGTTGTATAATTGACTTAAAATCATAGAAGTGGTGTTGTTGTTCAGTAATAAGCATTCCTTAGAACCACAGCTGATGTATAGTTAATAAATAACCGCAGAACCACTGTTCTTGTACATTTAACACGAAATCATTGAACTGGTGTTGTTGTGTGGATAATATATAATCTTAGACCTAGTCTTGTCGTATATTTATTACATAATCTGAGAACTTTTGTTATTGTGTAGTTAATAGGTAATCATAGAGCCACAGTTTCTGTTTAGTTAATCATAGAACTAGTCTTGCGTAGTTAATACATACATGCTGTATTTTTAAGTGCTTTGTTTTAATAAAAGGTCTTTGTGGGCAGTTATCGAATCGCGATACTCACCAACATGTTTGTTTTATTTTTTAATTGCAACCAGAATAATTATCATTGAATTTCCAGATATAAACAAATGATTGAAAAGCCAGAATAAGAAAATATTAAACGAAACTGATTCGTTAAAGTGATTTTTATTCTTCGTTTAAAAATTGGTTTTGAAAATTTGTTCTAAATATAACACAGGAAATTGAAAATGGTGAAGCGCCCTCTACTGAGAAGAAACTCTTGTCAAGCTTTTTGTTCTTTTTCGCAACATCAGTGAAAAGATTTCTCAAGTGTTATAAATATCTCAGAACTGTATAAGCTGACACTCGGCGTTCATATTGTAAATTTCTTCATTTATGAACTTGGCAAACATGTAATGTAAATTTTAGACGCTTGATACGATAAGTAAAGTCAACAAACTTAACATTCCAAACACCCACTAAGGTATTGACTTCAAACTCGACCGCTAGAGATGAATATGAATCTATACAAACCTTAACCACTAAAATGAAACAGCGGTATCTTTCAAGGTATTTTTATTTGTGATTTGAATGACATGTACAAAAGTAAAATAACATGTCTGTAGTTTCTGAGGTATTGGAGGATCCTGGAGTCGAATGGACGTCTATCTTCTGCAACGTCAAAGATACAGTAACCAGAATAGAAACATTTCAACCATATTTTTATTAACACTCTCTCTTGTGGAAATTATTCTGTTCATCAACATACTAAAACTGTTTTGTATGTCGAGAATAAGGTATTACTTGTATGTATCACATTAAAGAGATTACTCTGTACCTTAAAATAACGAAATTGTTGGGTCAAATTAACGTATTCGTGTGTATCAAATTAAGATAAATCATGTGTGTCAAGTTCAGGAATTTGATTTTTATCAACTTGCCAACATGTTTTGTCTGTGTCAACTGAAGGAGATTCCTATAAGTATGAATTTAACGTAGTTTTGTGTATCACTTAAGAAAATTGTTGTGTAGCCTTAAAAAGACTTGAGTATAACAATTTATGATGTATGTATCAACTTGACTTGTACGTATATAAAGTGTTTATAGTTCCTCAACTGTTATTGCTAACATTTAAATATTAAACCTTTCTCGAGTACTTCCATATATATTTAAAATTTGAGTATCTCTTGATTATTATATTTTTAATACAACTTGACCCTTCCTTAGACAACTTAATAAAGCCTGTAGTTTTTATAAATATTAAATTTACAATTGACTTACCTAGTTTCTACTTCTCAGTAATTGAATCAGTATTATGTGTTATTTTATCCTAGATAAAACAACCACATTGACTGGTGACTTTATTACGACTTCTATACTTATTACCTGGTTATAGTACACTGACTAGTGAATTTATCAAAACTACCATATACTAAACATCTGGTTAGATCATTGACTACTGACCTTATTATAACCACCATACTTATTATCTGGTTGGAGTGCACTGACTGGTGAATTTATTACAACCACCATATACAAAACATCTGGTTAGAACATTGACTACTGACCTTATTATAACCACCATACTTATTATCTGGTTGGAGTGCACTGACTGGTGAATTTATTACAACCACTATATACAAAACATCTGTTTAGAACATTGACTGGTGACTTTATTATAACCACCATACTTATTATCTGGTTGGAGTGCACTGACTGGTGAATTTATTACAACCACTATATACAAAACATCTGTTTAGAACATTGACTGGTGACCTTATTATAACCACCATACTTATTATCTGGTTGGAGTGCACTGACTGGTGAATTTATTACAACCACTATATACAAAACATCTGTTTAGAACATTGACTGGTGACTTTATTATAACCACCATACTTATTATCTGGTTGGAGTGCACTGACTGGTGAATTTATTACAACCACTATATACAAAACATCTGTTTAGAACATTGACTGGTGACCTTATTATAACCACCATACTTATTATCTGGTTGGAGTGCACTGACTGGTGAATTTATTACAACCACCATATACAAAACATCTGGTTAGAACATTGACTACTGACCTTATTATAACCACCATACTTATTATCTGGTTGGAGTGCACTGACTGGTGAATTTATTACAACCACCATATACAAAACATCTGGTTAGAACATTGACTACTGACCTTATTATAACCACCATACTTATTATCTGGTTGGAGTGCACTGACTGGTGAATTTATTACAACCACTATATAGAAAACATCTGTTTAGAACATTGACTGGTGACTTTATTATAACCACCATACTTATTATCTGGTTGGAGTGCACTGACTGGTGAATTTATTACAACCACCATATACAAAACATCTGGTTAGAACATTGACTACTGACCTTATTATAACCACCATACTTATTATCTGGTTGGAGTGCACTGACTGGTGAATTTATTACAACCACCATATACAAAACATCTGGTTAGAACATTGACTACTGACCTTATTATAACCACCATACTTATTATCTGGTTGGAGTGCACTGACTGGTGAATTTATTACAACCACCATATACAAAACATCTGGTTAGAACATTGACTACTGACCTTATTATAACCACCATACTTATTATCTGGTTAGAGTGCACTTACTGGTGAATTTATTACAACCACCATATACAAAACATCTGGTTAGAACATTGACTGGTGACTTTATTATAACCACCATACTTATTATCTGGTTGGAGTGCACTGACTGGTGAATTTATTACAACCACCATATACAAAACATCTGGTTAGAACATTGACTGGTGACTTTATTATAACCACCATACTTATTATCTGGTTGGAGTGCACTGACTGGTGAATTTATTACAACCACTATATACAAAACATCTGGTTAAAACATTGACTGGTGACTTTATTATAACCACCATACGTATTATCTGATTAGAGTGCACTGACTGGTGAATTTATTACAACCACTATATACAAAACATCTGTTTAGAACATTGACTGGTGACTTTATTATAACCACCATACTTATTATCTGGTTGAGTGTGACTGACTGGTGAATTTATTACAACCACCATATACAAAACATCTGGTTAGAACATTGACTGGTGACTTCATTATAACCACCATACTTATTATCTGGTTGGAGTGCACTGACTGGTGAATTTATTACAACCACCATATACAAAACATCTGGTTAGAACATTGACTGGTGACTTTATTATAACCACCATACTTATTATCTGGTTGGAGTGCACTGACTGGTGAATTTATTACAACCACCATATACAAAACATCTGGTTAGAACATTGACTGGTGACTTTATTATAACCACCATACTTATTATCTGGTTAGAGTGCACTGACTGGTGAATTTATTACAACCACCATATACAAAACATCTGGTTAGAACATTGACTGGTGACTTTATTATAACCACCATACGTATTATCTGGTTAGAGTGCACTGACTGGTGAATTTATTACAACCACCATATACAAAACATCTGTTTAGAACATTGACTGGTGACTTTATTATAACCACCATACTTATTATCTGGTTGGAGTGCACTGACTGGTGAATTTATTACAATCACTATATACTAAACATCTGGTTAGAACATTGACTTTATTATAACTATTATATCTATCATCAGATTAAACCACACTTATTTATTATGTGGTTAGACCACAATATCTGTTAACTTCGTTACCACTTTGACATTTATCAAATGAATAAGCCGCACTGCGATTTCTTTATTAACTCCCTACATTTATTCTTCTTGAACTGCCTTTCTTCACACTAAAAGTCTCTTCGTCGTGTTCCAGAGATTGTTGAAGACACCACCAAAATAATTTTGAACTTAAGCCCATTTATTAAGAATAATGATATATTAATAACACCCTCTGATGTCAACTGGTGGTTGTTTACAAACAAATAGAATTTTCTTGATCAATCAACATGATGTCTAACAAAACAGTTTGGCTGTAAATAAATATGTTTAATCATCTTAAAAAAATCTACTTAATGTGATAACCAGGATATATTACATAAGTCACAATGTTCTCACTAGTATGAAGGCCGCGACAGACTTTACAAGTCACAACATTAGTTAGAACATCGTAAATTGTGTAGTTTTATCCTGACCAGAATACATTACATATCTTACGATGTTTTAGTAAGTGTGATAGCCAGGAGAGACTACACAAGTCACGAAATTGTAACTAGTGTGATACCCAGGACAGATTACAGAAGTCACGATTTTCTAATTATTGTGATATTCAGGACAGAGTACACAAGTAACGATGCTCTAACTAGTCTCAGAGCAAGAATAGATTATTCAAGTGATGATGTTTTAACATCTGCGATACCTCGAAAAGATTGCACAAGCCACGAAATTCTAACTAGTGTGATAGCCAGGATAGACTACACAACCCATGATGTTCTAACTAGTGTGAGAGCCAGGATAGACTACACTACCCACGATGTTCTAACTAGTGTGATGGCTGGATCCACTACACAAGTCACTATGTTCTAACTTTTCTGATGATCAGGATAAACTACACAAGTCACTATGTTATAAGTACTGTGATAGCCAGGATGGATTACACAAGTCACAATGTTCAAACCAGTGTAATGGCCAGTATAGATTCCACAAGTAACAATGTTCTAACTAGTGGGATAGCAAGAGCAAACTACACACTTTAAGATGTTCTACCTGCTGTGATGGCTAGGATAAACTACACAACCCACGATGTTCTAACTAGTGTGATAGCAAGAGCAAACTACACACTTTAAGATGTTCTACCTGCTGTGATGGCTAGGATAAACTACACAACCCACGATGTTTTAACTAGTGTGATGGCGAGAGCAAACTACACACTTTAAGATGTTCTACCTGCTGTGATGGCTAGGATAAACTACACAACCCACGATGTTCTAACTAGTGTGATGGCGAGAGCAAACTACACACTTTAAGATGTTCTACCTGCTGTGATGGCTAGGATAAACTACACAACCCACGATGTTCTAACTAGTGTGATGGCGAGAGCAAACTACACACTTTAAGATGTTCTACCTGCTGTGATGGCTAGGATAAACTACACAACCCACGATGTTCTAACTAGTGTGATGGCGAGAGCAAACTACACACTTTAAGATGTTCTACCTGCTGTGATGGCTAGGATAAACTACACAATTCACAATGTTCTAATTAGTGTGATAGCCAGAACAGACAACACAATTCACGATGTTCTAACTAGTTGACGGACAGGACAAACTACAGAAGTCACGATGTTCTAGCTGGTGTGATGGCCATGACAGACTACAGAAGTCACGATGTTCTAACTGAAGTCATGGCCAGGATAAGATTACACACCTAACGACGTTCTATCTAGGGTGATGGCCGGGACAGACTTCACAAGTCACAACGTTAAAACCAGTGTGATAGTCAGGATAAACTACACAAATTACAATGTTTTAAGTAGTACGAAAGCCAGGATAAATTACACAAGTCACGATGTTCTGTCTAGTGTGATAGCTGGGATAGACTACACAAGTCACGTAGTGTGATAGCCATATAGATTACACAAGTCACGATGTACTAACTAGTCTGATAGATAGGGCAACCTACACACCTCAGGATGTTCTAACTAGTGTGATAGACAGAATAGATTACACAAGTCACGATGTTCTATCTAGTGTGATAGCTGGGATAGACTACACAAGTCACGTAGTGTGATAGCCATATAGATTACACAAGTCACGATGTACTAACTAGTCTGATAGACAGGGCAACCTACACACCTCAGGATGTTCTAACTAGTGTGATAGACAGAATAGATTACACAAATCACGATGTTCTATCTAGTGTGATAGCCGGGACAGACTACACAAGTCACAATGTTTTAAGTAGTACGAAATCCAGGATAAATTACACAAGTCACGATGTACTAACTAGTCTGATAGATAGGGCAACCTACACACCTCAGGATGTTCTAACTAGTGTGATAGACAGAATAGATTACACAAGTCACGATGTTCTATCTAGTGTTATAGCTGGGATAGACTACACAAGTCACGTAGTGTGATAGCCATATAGATTACACACGTCACGTAGTGTAATAGCCATATAGATTACACAAGTCACGATGTTTTAACTAGAGTGATGGCCGGGACAGTCTTAATTAGTCTCAACATTCTAAGTAATGTGAAGGCCAGGATAAATTACACAAGTCGCAATGTTCTAACTAGTGTGACGGTCAAGATAAAGTACACAACTCACAACGTTGTAACTAATGTAATGAACAGAATGGATTACACAAGTCACAATGTTCTAACTATTGTCATGGACAGGATATATTACACAAGCCACGATGTTCTAATTAGTGTGATGAATAGGATAGATCACAAAAGCATTATGTTCTAACTAGTGTGATGGCCAGAACATATTACAAAAGTCATGATGTTCTAACTAGTGTAATAGCTAGGAAAGACAACATAGGTCACGATATTCTAACTAGTGTGTTAGGTAGGATAGGCTACACACATCACATTGTTCTAGCTATTGCGAAGACTAGGACAGATTACTCAAGTAACGATGTTCTAACTAGATTGATAACTAGGATAAACTGCACAAGCCACGATGATCCAATCAGATTGATAGCCAGGATATACTACACAAGTAACGATGTTCTAACTAGTGTTATAGGTAAGATTACTCAAGTGAGGATGTTCTAACTAGTGTGATAGCCAGGATACATTACACATGTCAAGACGTTTAAACTAGGGTGACGGCCAGGATAAACTACGCAAGTCACGATTTTCTAATTAATATGTCAACCAGGACAGACTGCAGAAGACACGATGTTCTAACTAATGTCATGGCCAGGATAGATTACACACCTTACGATGTTCTAACTAGTGTGTTAGCCAGGATAGACTACACAAGTCAGATCGTTCTAATTGCTGTGATGGCCAGGATAAATTACACAAGTAACAATGTTGTAACTAGTGTCATGGCCATTATAAACTAAATACGTCACAATATTCAAACTAGTGGGACGGTCAGAATAACCCACACGAGTAACAATGTTCTAACTAGTGAGATAGCCAGGATAGATTGCGGAAGTCACGATGTTCTAACTTTTCTGATGGTCATGACAGATAACATAAGTCACAACGTTTTAACTACTGTGACGGCCAGGATAAATTACATAAGTCACAATGTGCTAACTAGTGCGATGGCCAGTATAAACTACACAAGACACAATACTCAAACTGGTGTGATAGCCAGGGCAAACTACACACCTCAGCATGTTCTAACAAGTATGATAGCCAAGACAGACTACACGAGTCACGATGTTCTAACTTGTGTTATAATCATTATAAACCACAAAACTCGCGATGTTCTAACTAGTGTTATAGCCATTATAAACTACACAAGTCATGATATTCTAACTAGTGTGATGTTCAGGATAGATTACACAAGTCATGATGTTCTAACTAGTGTGATGGCCAGGATAGATTACACAAGTCATGATGTTCTAACTAGTGTGATGGCTAGGACAGACAACACAGGTCACGATGTTCTAACTAGCGTGAGAGCCAGGGAAAACTACACACCTCAGGATGTTCTAACTAGCCTCATAGCCAGGATAAACTACACAAGTCACGATGTTCTAAGTAATGTAACAACCAGGCATAAGTCACAATGTTTAAACAAGTGCAATATCTAGAATGTTCTAATTATTGTTATATCCATGACAGACTAAACAAGTTACAAAGTTCTAACTACTGTAATGGCTAGGATAAATTACAAGAGTCATAATATTTTAACTAGTGTGTTTCCCAGGAAAAACTACACAAGCCATAGTATTCTAACTTGTGTGATAGCCACTTTAGTTTACATAAGTAACGACATTCTAACCAGTGTGGTGGCCAGGATAAAACTACACAAGCCACAGTATTCTAACTAGTGTGATAGCCACTTTAGTTTACATAAGTAACGACATTCTAACCAGTGTGGTGGCCAGGATAAAACTACACAAGCCACAGTATTCTAACTAGTGTGATAGCCATTTTTGTTTACATTAGTAACGACATTCTAACCTGTGTGTTTCCCATAAAAAACTACACAAGCCACAGTATTCTAACTTGTGTGATAGCCATTTTAGTTTACATTAGTAACGACATTCTAACCAGTGTGTTTCCCAGGAAAAACTACACAAGCCACAGTATTCTAACTTGTGTGATAGCCATTTTAGTTTACATTAGTAACGACATTCTAACCAGTGTGGTGGCCAGGATAAAACTACACAAGCCACAGTATTCTAACTTGTGTGATAGCCACTTTAGTTTACATTAGTAACGACATTCTAAGCAGTGTGTTTCCCAGGAAAAACTACACAAGCCACAGTATTCTAACTTGTGTGATAGCCATTTTAGTTTACATTAGTAACGACATTCTAACCAGTGTGGTGGCCAGGATAAAACTACACAAGCCACAGTATTCTAACTTTTGTGATAGCCACTTTAGTTTACATAAGTAACGACATTCTAACCAGTGTGGTGGCCAGGATAAAACTACACAAGCTACAGTATTCTAACTTGTGTGATAGCCACTTTAGTTTACATAAGTAACGACATTCTAACCAGTGTGGTGGCGGCCAGCATAAAACTACACAAGCCACAGTATTCTAACTTGTGTGATAGCCACTTTAGTTTACATAAGTAACGACATTCTAACCAGTGTGGTGGCCAGGATAAAACTACACAAGCCACAGCATTCTAACTAGTGTGATAGCCACTTTAGTTTACATAAGTAACGACTTTCTAACCAGTGTGGTGGCCAGGATAAAACTACACAAGCCACAGTATTCTCACTAGTGTGATAGCCACTTTAGTTTACATAAGTAACGACATTCTAACCAGTGTGGTGGCCAGGATAAAACTACACAAGCCACAGTATTCTAACTAGTGTGATAGCCATTTTAGTTTACATTAGTAACGACATTCTAACCTGTGTGTTTCCCATGAAAAACTACACAAGCCACAGTATTCTAACTTGTGTGATAGCCATTTTAGTTTACATTAGTAACGACATTCTAAGCAGTGTGTTTCCCAGGAAAAACTACACAAGCCACAGTATTCTAACTTGTGTGATAGCCATTTTAGTTTACATTAGTAACGACATTCTAACCAGTGTGGTGGCCAGGATAAAACTACACAAGCCACAGTATTCTAACTTGTGTGATAGCCACTTTAGTTTACATAAGTAACGACATTCTAACCAGTGTGGTGGCCAGGATAAAACTACACAAGCTACAGTATTCTAACTTGTGTGATAGCCACTTTAGTTTACATAAGTAACGACATTCTAACCAGTGTGTTTCCCAGGAAAAACTACACAAGCCACAGTATTCTAACTTGTGTGATAGCCATTTTAGTTTACATTAGTAACGACATTCTAACCAGTGTGGTGGCCAGGATAAAACTACACAAGCCACAGTATTCTAACTAGTGTGATAGCCACTTTAGTTTACATAAGTAACGACATTCTAACCAGTGTGGTGGCCAGGATAAAACTACACAAGCCACAGTATTCTAACTAGTGTGATAGCCACTTTAGTTTACATAAGTAACGACATTCTAACCAGTGTGGTGGCCAGGATAAAACTACACAAGCCACAGTATTCTAACTAGTGTGATAGCCACTTTAGTTTACATAAGTAACGACATTCTAACCAGTGTGGTGGCCAGGATAAAACTACACAAGCCACAGTATTCTAACTAGTGTGATAGCCATTTTTGTTTACATTAGTAACGACATTCTAACCTGTGTGTTTCCCATAAAAAAACTACACAAGCCACAGTATTCTAACTTGTGTGATAGCCATTTTAGTTTACATTAGTAACGACATTCTAACCAGTGTGTTTCCCAGGAAAAACTACACAAGCCACAGTATTCTAACTTGTGTGATAGCCATTTTAGTTTACATTAGTAACGACATTCTAACCAGTGTGGTGGCCAGGATAAAACTACACAAGCCACAGTATTCTAACTTGTGTGATAGCCACTTTAGTTTACATTAGTAACGACATTCTAAGCAGTGTGTTTCCCAGGAAAAACTACACAAGCCACAGTATTCTAACTTGTGTGATAGCCACTTTAGTTTACATAAGTAACGACATTCTAACCAGTGTGGTGGCCAGGATAAAACTACACAAGTTACGATGTTCTAACTTGTGTGATAGCCCGGATAGACTACACAAGCTTCGATGCTCTAAATAAAGTTATGGCCGTGATAGACTTCACAAGACACAACTTTTTAACTAGTGCGATAGCAAGGATAACTTTACAAGTCACGATGTTGTATGCAACAAGTGTGTTGGTCGGGACAGTCTTCACAAGTCACGATGTTGTAACAAGTGTGTTGGTCGGGACAGTCTTCACATGTCACGATGTTGTAACAAGTGTGTTGGTCAGGACAGTCTTCACAAGTCACGATGTTGTAACAAGTGTGTTGGTCGGGACAGTCTTCACAAGTCACGATGTTGTAACAAGTGTGTTGGTCGGGACAGTCTTCACAAGTCACGATGTTGTAACAAGTGTGTTGGTCGGGACAGTTTTCACAAGTCACGATGTTGTAACAAGTGTGTTGGTCGGGACAGTTTTCACAAGTCACGATGTTGTAACAAGTGTGTTGGTCGGGACAGTTTTCACAAGTCACGATGTTGTAACAAGTGTGTTGGTCGGGACAGTCTTCACAAGTCACGATGTTGTAACAAGTGTGTTGGTCGGGACAGTTTTCACAAGTCACGACATTCCAACTACTGTGTTAGCCAGGATAAACTACACAAGTCACGATTTTCTAACTCGTCGGATAGCCTGGACATACTACACAAGTCACGATGTTTTATCTAGTTTCATGACCAGGATAGCCTATACAAACCACGATGTTCTAATTAGTGTGATGGCCAAGTCCACTAAAGAAGTCACAGTGTTCTAACTTTTCTAATGGTGAGGTTACCCTACACGAGTCATGACGTTCTAACTAGTGTGATGACCAGAACAGACTACTCAAGTCACGATGTTCTAAAAAGTCTGATAGACTAGAGAGTTACACAAGTCTTGATGTTTTAACTAGTGTAATAGTCAGGGCAAACGACACACCCCACTATGTCCTCACTTGTCTAGTCATGATGTTCTAACTAGTGTAATAGTCAGGGCAAACGACACACCTCACTATGTCCTCACTTGTCTAGTCATGATGTTCTAACTAGTGTAATAGTCAGGGCAAACGACACACCTCACTATGTCCTCACTTGTCTAATGGCCAGTATGAACTACACAATTTACAATACTCTAATTAGTGTGATAGTCAGGATAGATTACACAAGTCAAACAAGATGTTATAACTATTGTGATAGCCAGGACATTGTAAACAATTCACGATTTTCCAGCTAGACTCATAGCCGGAATAGATTACTCAACTCACAATGTTCTAGATAGTATGATGGCCGGGACACACTTCACAAGTCACAACCTTCTAACTACTGTGATGGACAGGATAAATTACACAAGTCACATGATAAATTACACGAGTTACGATGTTTTAACTAGTGTGGTAGCCCGGGTAGATTATACAAGTCACAATGTTCTTACTAATGTGATAGCCAAGGCAAATTACACACGTCAGGATGTTCTAACAAGTGTGATGGCCAGGATCAACTACACAAGTCACAATATTCTAATTAGTGTGATAATCACAACAGAGTATACAAGTCACGAGGTTTTAACTAATGTCATAATGAGGATAGATTACACACCTCAAGATGTTCTAACTAGTGTTATAGCCAGTACAGACTATACAAGTCACAATGTTCTAACTAGTGTTATAGCCAGTACAGACTACACAATATTCTAAGGAGTGTGCTAATCACAACAGAGTACACAAGTCACGAGGTTTTAACTAATGTCATGATGAGGATAGATTACACACCTCAAGATGTTCTAACTAGTGTTATAGCCAGTACAGACTATACAAGTCACAATGTTCTAACTAGTGTTATAGCCAGTACAGACTACACAATATTCTAATGAGTGTGATAATCACAACAGAGTACACAAGTCACGAGGTTTTAACTAATGTCATGATGAGGATACATTACACACCTCAAGATGTTCTAACTAGTGTTATAGCCAGTACAGACTACACAATATTCTAATGAGTGTGATAATCACAACAGAGTATACAAGTCACGAAGTTTTAACTAATGTCATGATGAGGATAGATTACACACCTCAAGATGTTCTAACTAGTGTTATAGCCAGTACAGACTATACAATATTCTAATGAGTGTGATAATCACAACAGAGTACACAAGTCACGAGGTTTTAACTAATGTCATGATGAGGATAGATTACACACCTCAAGATGTTCTAACTAGTGCTATAGCCAGTACAGACTACACAATATTCTAATGAGTGTGATAATCACAACAGAGTACACAAGTCACGAGGTTTTAACAAATGTCATGATGAGGATAGATTACACACCTCAAGATGTTCTAACTAGTGTTATAGCCAGTACAGACAATACAAGTCACAATGTTCTAACTAGTGTGATAACCAGGATAAACTACACAAGTCACAATATTCTAATGGGTGTGATAATCACAACAGAGTACACAAGTCACGATGTTTTAACTAATGTCATGATGAGGATAGATTACACACCTCAAGATGTTCTAACTAGTGTTATAGCCAGTACAGACTATACAAGTCACAATATTCTAATGAGTGTGATAATCACAACAGAGTACACAAGTCACAATGTTCTAACTAGTGTGATAACCAGGATAAACTACACAAGTCACAATATTCTAATGAGTGTGATAATCACAACAGAGTACACAAGAAACGATGTTTTAACTAATGTCATGATGAGGATACATTACACACCTCAAGATGTTCCAACTAGTGTTATAGCCAGTACAGACTATCCAAGTCACAATGTTCTAACTAGTGTTATAGCCAATACAAACTATACAAGTCACAATATTCTAATCAATGTGATAATCACAACAGAGTACACAAGTCACGATGCTTTAACTAATGTCATGATGAGGATAGATTACACACCTCAAGATGTGCTAACTAGTGTTATAGCCAGTAAAGACTATACAAGTTACAATGTTCTAACTAGTGGGATAACCAGGATAAACTACACAAGTCACAATATTCTAATGGGTGTTATAATCACAACAGAGTACACAAGTCACGATGTGTTAACTACTGTCATGATGAGGATAGATTACACACCTCAAGATGTTCTAACTAGTGTTATAGCCAGTACAGACTATACAAGTCACAATATTCTAATGAGTGTGATAATCACAACAGAGTACACAAGTCACGATGTTTTAACTAATGCCATGATGAAGATAGATTACACACCTCAAGATGTTCTAACTAGTGTTATAGCCAGTACAGACTACACAATATTCTAATGAATGTGATAATCACAACAGAGTACACAAGTCACGAGGTTTTAACTAATGTCATGATGAGGATAGATTACACACCTCAAGATGTTCTAACTAGTGTTATAGCCAGTACAGACTATACAAGTCACAATGTTCTAACTAGTGTGATAACCAGGATAAACTACACAAGTCACAATATTCTAATGAGTGTGATAATCACAACAGAGTACACAAGTCACGATGTTTTAACTAATGTCATGATGAGGATACATTACACACCTCAAGATGTTCCAACTAGTGTTATAGCCAATACAGACTATACAAGTCACAATATTCTAATGAGTGTGATAATTACAACAGAGTACACAAGTCACGATGCTTTAACTAATGTCATGATGAGGATAGATTACACACCTCAAGATGTGCTAACTAGTGTTATAGCCAGTACAGACTATACAAGTCACAATGTTCTAACTAGTGGGATAACCAGGATAAACTACACAAGTCACAATGTTCTAATGAGTGTGATAATCACAACAGAGTACACAAGTCACGATGTTTTAACTAATGTCATGATGAGGATAGATTACACACCTCAAGATGTTCTAACTAGTGTTATAGCCAGTACAGACTACACAATATTCTAATGAATGTGATAATCACAACAGAGTACACAAGTCACGAGGTTTTAACTAATGTCATGATGAGGATAGATTACATACCTCAAGATGTTCTAACTAGTGTTATAGCCAGTACAGACTATACAAGTCACAATGTTCTAACTAGTGGGATAAACAGGATAGAGTACACAAGTCACGAGGTTTTAATTAATGTCATGATGAGGATAGATTACACGTCTCAAGATGTTCTAACTAGTGTTATAGCCAGTACAGACTATAGAAGTCACAATGTTCTAACTAGTGGGATAACCAGGATAAACTACACAAGTCACAATGTTCTAATGAGTGTGATAATCACAACAGAGTACACAAGTCACGATGTTTTAACTAATGTCATGATGAGGATAGATTACACACCTCAAGATGTTCTAACTAGTGTTATAGCCAGTACAGACTACACAATATTCTAATGAATGTGATAATCACAACAGAGTACACAAGTCACGAGGTTTTAACTAATGTCATGATGAGGATAGATTACATACCTCAAGATGTTCTAACTAGTGTTATAGCCAGTACAGACTATACAAGTCACAATGTTCTAACTAGTGGGATAAACAGGATAGAGTACACAAGTCACGAGGTTTTAATTAATGTCATGATGAGGATAGATTACACGTCTCAAGATGTTCTAACTAGTGTTATAGCCAGTACAGACTATAGAAGTCACAATGTTCTAACTAGTGTTATAGCCAGTACAGACTATACAAGTCACAATGTTCTAATGAGTGTGATAATCACAACAGAGTACACAAGTCACGAGGTTTTAACTAATGTCATGATGAGGATAGATTACGTACCTCAAGATGTTCTAACAAGTGTTATAGCCAGTACAGGCCATACAAGTCACAATGTTCTAACTAGTGGGATAACCAGGATAGATTACACGAGTCACGATGTTCTAAGTAGTCTGCTTTCTAGGATAGAGTACACAAGTCACGATGTTCTAACTAGTGTGATGGTTGGGACAAACGACACAAGTCACGACGTTATATCTAATGCAAGGGACAGGATAGATTACACAACTTACGATGTATTAACTAGTGGGATAGCCAAAAGAGATTACATGTGCCACAATGTTCTAACTAGTGTGATTGCCGGGATAGATTACACAAGTCATGATGCTCTAACTAGTGTGAGAGGCAGGATGGATTATATAATTCACGACGTTCTAACTAGTGTCATTGACAGTAGAGATTACACAAGTCAGAGTGTTCTAACAGAGTGTTATAGCCGGGATAGGCTACCCAAATCACGATGTTGTAACTAATGTCACGTCCAGGAGAGATTACACATCTCACGATGTTCTAATTAGTGTAATAGCCAGGATATATGACACATCTCACGATGTTCTAATTAGTGTAATAGCCAGGATATATGACACATCTCACGATGTTCTAATTAGTGTAATAGCCAGGATATATGACACACCTTACGATGTTCTAGCTAGTGTGATAGTTAGGACACATTAAACATGTCAGGATGTTCTAACTAGTGTGATGACCAGGATACACTACACACGTTACGACGTTCTATCTAGTGTGATAGACAGAATAGATTACGCAATTCACTATGTTCTAACTAGTGTGATGTCCAGGACAGACTACACAAATCACGATGCTCTAACTAATATGATAGCCAAGATAGAAGATATAAGTCACGAATTTTAAGTAGTGTGATATCCGTGACAAACATAGAAGTCATGACTTTCTAACTAGTGTGATTGCCAGTGTAGATTACCCAAGTCATGATGTTTTAACCAGTGTGATGGCCTGGAGAGACTACAGAAGTCACGATGTTTTAACTTGTATTATCACCAGGAGAGACTGTACAAGTTACGTTTTTCTAACTTATGTAATGGCCCGATTAATCTATAAAATTATGTTATAACCATATGTTTGATAAAGTGTATTGAATATGTTTGGGTGGCTTATAAGATTACGGTAAACTCCAATGTTAAGCATTGTTATAAGAAAACTAAATAGCCCGACCTCTAGAAGGGAGATTTTCCCTACACCATTACACTTCCTCTCGCAGTTTGAAGTGGTGGAATAACATAACTGAATCATATGCTTGACGTAGTGTATTCCTTTATTTTTGAAATAATCAAAAGAAGAAACGCGATTTATCAGATACCTTTTGGTATTTCACTGTCCACAGTTTCTACTCTAATCATCACTGAATATCTACATTGTTGTTTGCACTTGAGTTAAATTACTTTCGGACTGATTTAGAACTTCTGTGTGGTAATTTTTGTTACGTTCATCGCATAATAATTGTTAACTCAGTCAATCAATATTTTGTCTTTTACCAGTTTGTATATTCATCGGACTACATCAGCTCTCAAAACACAATGTTATCTATAATGACAGCCGCTTATCTTTCGATTGCTTATGTTTATATACTCTAATTATGGAAAAAATATTTTATCCCATCACTCTAAATGTCGACAAGTTCCTTGTTTTTATTTATTATCTCGTAAACTTATCATAATATAGTTGTTTAGAAGGAAATAATATTATACTTGTATAATAATAAATTAACAAACAAGGATTTGTTGAAACAATAATATTTATTGAAGAAAACGTACATGTTTAGACAGTACCTTAGACTTTCATCTCTGAACTTATAGAAGTCAACAGTCGTCTGACACATGAAACAAATTAGTCAGGTTTCCACACGTAAATAAAATTGTTCTACAAATTTGTCTGTGTGTGTGGTTTTAGAAACCAACTGTGAACTGATCAGGATGTAGTACAGTGGTTAGTAATCAGGATGTTACACAATGGTTAGTAATCAGGATGTGATACAGTGGTTAGTAATCATGATGTGACACAGTGGTTAGTATTCCAGGATGTGGTACAGTGAACAGTAGTCAGGATATTGCACAGTGGTTAGTTATCATTATGTGACACAGTGGTTAGTAGTCACTATGTGGCATAGTAGTTAGTTATTGGCATGTGACACAGTGGTTGGTATCCCAGGATGTGACATAGTGATTATTAATCAGGATGTGGTGCAGTGGTTACTAATCAGAATGTGGCACAGTAAATACTGGTCAGAATGTGGCACAGTGGTTAGTAATCAGTATGTGGTACAGTGGTCAGTAATCAGGACGTGGCACAGTAGATAGTAATCAAGATGTGGCACAGTAGTTAGTATCTCATGTGACGATATAGTGATTAGTAATCGGAATGTGGCGCAGTGATTAGTATCTCATGATATGATATAGTGATTAGTAATTGGGATGTGGCGCAGTGGTTACTAATCAGGATGTAGTACAGTGGCTAATAAACAGGATGTGACACTGATTAGTAATCAGGATGTGGCACAGTGATTACTAATCAGAATGTAGCACAGTGGCTAATAAACAGGATGTGGCCCAGTGGTTAGTAGTCAGGATGTGGCACAGTATTTAATAATCAGAATTTGACAAAGGGTGGGATTTTTAATTGGGTTTCTTTGTTCTTTTATGCCAAATGAACTGTTTGAATATGAAAATAAACTGGGTATCAAAATTTATAAAATGATGTATGTTTTCGTAGGAATCTAATTAGTTGAGGCAATTAATATTTCTACCATTGGGTATAGGATATCGAATTTTTTTCACGAAAATGCATAAAAATATTATTCCACAATGTACAAACCTTAAAATATAATATGTATAATTTCTTTCAGGAATATGCAAGTGTGGAAAAAGAAGAAAATTAAAAAGAAAGACGTTCATGAAGAAACGTTTTCAATACGGTGGGTATCTTTAAAAATAGTGGAGAGACTATAGGAGAGAACAAGTATCTTTAAAAATAGTGGAGAGACTACAGGAGAAACTATAGGAGAGACTATAGAACAGGAGAAACTACAGGACAAACAATAAATATACTACAAGAGAGACTACAGGAGAAACTACAGGACAAACAACAAATATACTACAAGAGAGACTACAGGAGAAACTATAGGACAGCAGAGACTATAAGAGAAAGTGTGGGAAAGATTACAAGACAGACTATAGCAGAGAGTACAGAACAAACTATAGGAGAGACTATTCACTTACCGTCACTTTTATATTTTACATATTTTTGTTTGTTACAACTATCAAGAGAGACCATTTACTTACCGTGACTTTTATTATTTTCATATTTAGGTTGGTTACCAGCAACAGGAGCAACTATTCACTTATTGTGACTTTTATACTTTTCCTATTTTTTCTTGTTTACCAGCTTATGGAGAGACTATTCACTTACCGCGGCCTTTAAATTTTATATATTTGTCTTGGTTACCAGCACCAGTAGAGACTCTTTGCCTACTGTGCCTTTTATATTTTATATATTTGTATTGGATAGCAGCACCAATAGAGATTGTTTACTTACTGTGAGTTTTATATTTTACATATTTTTTGTTGATTATCAGCATCATGAGAGACTATTCACTTTCTATGAACCTTATACTTTTCATATTTATGTTGATTATCAGCATCACGAGAGACTATTCACTTACCGTCACTTTTATATTTTACATATTTTTGTTTGTTACAACTATCAGGAGAGACCATTTACTTACCGTGACTTTTATACTTTTCATATTTAGGTTGGTTACCAGCAACAGGAGAGACTATTCACTTATTGTGACTTTTATACTTTTCATATTTAGGTTGGTTACCAGCAACAGGAGCAACTATTCACTTATTGTGACTTTTATACTTTTCATATTTAGGCTGGTTACCAGCAACAGGAGAGACTATTCACTTATTGTGACTTTTATACTTTTCATATTTAGGTTGGTTACCAGCAACAGGAGAGACTATTCACTTATTGTGACTTTTATACTTTTCATATTTAGGTTGGTTACCAGCAACAGGAGAGACTATTCACTTATTGTGACTTTTATACTTTTCATATTTAGGTTGGTTACCAGCAACAGGAGAACTATTCACTTATTGTGACTTTTATACTTTTCATATTTAGGTTGGTTACCAGCAACAGGAGAACTATTCACTTATTGTGACTTTTATACTTTTCATATTTAGGTTGGTTACCAGCAACAGGAGAACTATTCACTTATTGTGACTTTTATACTTTTCATATTTAGGTTGGTTACCAGCAACAGGAGCAACTATTCACTTATTGTGACTTTTATACTTTTCCTATTTTAGGTTGGTTACCAGCTTATGGAGAGACTATTCACTTATTGTGACTTTAAACTTTATATATTTGTCTTGATTACCAGCAACAGTAGAGACTATTTGCCTATTGTGACTTTATATTTTATATATTTGTATTGGTTACCAGCAACAAGAGAGATTATTCACTTATTGTGACTTTTATATTTTCATATTTAGGTTGGTTATCAGCAACAGGAGCAACTATTCACATATTGTGACTTTTATATTTTATATATTTGTCTTGATTTACCAGCACTTATAGAGACTATTTACTTACTGTGAGTTTTAAATTTTATATATTTGTCTTGATTACCAGCACCAGTAGAGACTCTTTGCCCACTGTGCCTTTTATATTTTATATATTTGTATTGGATAGCAGCACCAATAGAGATTGTTTACTTACTGTGAGTTTTATATTTTACATATTTATGTTGGTTATCAGCATCATGAGAGACCATTTACATACTGTGACTTTATATTCTACATATTTTCATTTGTTATGAGTTTCATGAAATTTACTGTGATTTTGATATGTTACATATTCCTTGTGGTTATCAACACCAGGAGACACTATTCACTTACTGTTACTTTTATATTTTACATGTTTATGTTACTTACCAGCATCAGGAGTGACTATTCATTTACTTTTACTTTTATATTTTACATGTTTATGTTACTTACCAGCATCAGGAGTGACTATTCACTTACTTTGAATTTCATATTTTACATATTTGCTTTGGTTACTAGCATGAGGAAACACATCACTTATTGTGACTTTTATATTTTACATATAATTATGTTGGTTACCAGCGTCAGGAGAAACTATTCACTTTTTGTGACTTTTATACTATTCATATTTGATGGTTACCAGCATCAAGAGAAACTTGTATTAACTTACTGTAATTTTTACATTTTACATATTTATATTGGTTACCAGCATTAGGAGAGACTATTCATTTACAATGAATTTTATAATTTACATATTTATATTGGTTACCAGCATTAGGAGAGACTATTCACTTACAATGAATTTTATAATTTACATATTTATATTGGTTACCAGCATTAGAGAGACTATTCACTTACAATGAATTTTATAATTTACATATTTATATTGGTTACCAGCATTAGGAGAGACTATTCACTTACAATGAATTTTATAATTTACATATTTATATTGGTTACCAGCATTAGGAGAGACTATTCACTTACAATGAATTTTATAATTTACATATTTATATTGGTTACCAGCATTAGAGAGAGACTATTCACTTACAATGAATTTTATAATTTACATATTTATATTGGTTACCAGCATTAGGAGAGACTATTCACTTATTGGGACTTATACTTTGATATTTATCTTGATTACCACCATGAGGAAAGACTATTTACTTAGAGCGACTTATATATTTGACATATTTATATTGGTTACCAACAACATTAGAGACCATTCAATTCTTCTGATTTTTATACTATACATATTTCTGTTTGTTACAAGCATCAGGAGAAATTTTTCACTTTTTGTGATTTTGATATGTTACATATTTCTGTTGGTTACCAAGCATCAAGAGAGACTTTTCACTTACAATGACTTTTATATTTTCATATTTTGTTGGTTACAAGCATCAGGAGAAATTTTTCACCTTCTTGTGATTTTTATGTTACATATTTTGATGGTTACTTCCATCTCGAGAGACTATTCACTTTCTCTCCCTTTTATATTTGATATATTTGTCTTGGTTACCAGCATCAGTGGAGACTATTCACTTACTGTGACTTTTATATTTTACATATTTTTTGGTTAGAAGCATCAGAGAACTATTCAATTTCTGTGACTTTTATATTTGATATATTTCTTTTGGTTACCAGCATCAGGATAGACCATTGACCTACTGTAACTTTTATATTTTACATATTTATTTTGGCTAGAAGCATCAGTAGAGATTATTCAATTTCTATGACTTTTATATTTTACATATTTATGTTGGTTACCAGCATCAAGAAAGACGGTTCAGTTATTTTGACTTTTATATCTTACGTATTTATGTTTGTTACTAGGAACAGGAGAAGCTATTCGCTTACTCTGACTTTTATATTTTACATATTACATTTAGTTACCAGCATCAAGAAAGAAGACACAGTTACTGTGACTTTTGTATTTTACATGTTTATGTTGGTTATTAATATCAGGAGAGACTATTCACTTTCTGTGACTTTTATATTTTACATATTTCTTTTGATTATCAGCATCATGTGAGACTATTCATTTACTGTGACTTTTATATTTTATATATTGATGTTGGTTACCAGCATCAGGAGAGACTATTCACTTTGTGTGAATTTTATATTTACATATTTTGTTTGGTTACTAGCATTATGAGAGACTATTCACTTTGTGTGAATTACATATTTTGTTTGGTTGCAAGCATTATGAGAGACTATTCACTTTGTGTGAATTACATATTTTGTTTGGTTGCCAGCATTATGAGAGACTATTCACTTTGTGTGAATTACATATTTTGTTTGGTTGCCAGCATTATGAGAGACTATTCTCTTAATTCCTATATGATTTATAGGTCATCACATCATCCGAAAATTTAATGCAGGAAGTGCATCATCATTTCTGTCTTTGTTAAAGGCTTTAATGACTAAAATATGTAGTAGGACGTGTATAAAAATGTTCAGACAAATAAAAGAAAGTAACCCAACTCCACCTTTTCAGATTATTAATGAAATAAATCCTTATGAAGATGGATGTATCTGAGGTGCTCATTACGCATATAATGCTTCATGAAAAAGGTAATAGTGCAGCAGAAACTACACGAAACATTCTAGGTATTTAAGGTGCAGGGGCTCTCAATGAATGAAAGTGTCGAAGGTGGTTTTAGAAGTTCAGATCAGGTGACTACAGCTTAAGTGATGTGCCATGTTCAGGTTGGCCTGTTGAGTTTAATGATAACTTGCTGCTTGCTTTACTTGATGAAGATTGTGCTGTAGCAGTTGAAGAACTAGCATAGAAGCTTATTTCAACCTATTCAACAGTTCACTGTCATCTGAAAGAGCTTGGAAAAGTGTCACGTCTTTTGCACAGGTTAATGACTGAAGATGAAAGTGGATATATTATAAAAGTATTAAGCGCCGCAAACAATGGCTCAATGCAGATACACTGGCTAAAGCACAGCCCAAAATGGATCTCCATCCCAGAAAAATCTTTTTAAGTGTTTGGTGGGATATTGTTGGTGTGATCCACTTTGTAATGTGACGATTACATCAGACTTCTATTGTCAACCATTAGAGCGCTTGAATGTTGCTCTGAAAGAAAAGAGCCCTGATTTGATCAATCGCAAAGTTGTTGTGTTACACCAGGATAATTCACGGTCTCATACAGCAAGGATCACATCTGCAAAGATTGAAGAGCTAGACTGGGAGAAACTTCCACATCCTCCTTATTCTCCAGACCTTGCCCCATCTGATTATCATTTATTCTGAAGTTTACAGAACTATCTTGGTGGAAAAAAGCTTGGAACACAGGAAGATGTCAAAACTACCTTCCCTACATTCTTTTCCTCCAAACCCCAAGAATTTTATAGAAGTGACATTCAGAAGCTTATGAATCGTTGCTAGAAGTAATCGATAATAATGAAACATACATTATTTATTAAATAACATTAAAAGTGTTTGAAATTCTTTCGCTTCTTCTAAACTTAAAATCGGACTTTACTTAAGGGATGACCTGATACATTGATTTTTATTTCTTTGTTATCTTTAGTTTTGTACCTGTTGTTTTTTGTTCCATTCTGTCCCTGTTATACATAGTGTCTTTTTCCTTTCTATTTTTGTTTCACATCTTCATCTTGTCCTCTTCTGTCTATCATATATTTATATTATTGGCCTTCTTTCTTTTATCCCTTCTATTTCTCTTCTATGTTCGCTTTAGTTTTTATTTGTTTCACTTCTGGATTTTCTCATATCCATTCTCAGTCTCATTTATTTATATTACAAACTTAGCTCTCTGTTGTATGTCTTTGTATTTCATCACATTTCATTCGGTATCATAACTTTACGTAAAATATTTCTTTCTAATTACTATATTCAATGTGGTACAGTCAAATTCACGAAGTAAACAACTGTTTTGTTGTTGTGTTTTATCTGATGAATTCACAAAGTAAATATATATAGGGAGACAGATCTTACGACTTTACTGATGCTGGTCGTAACACTGATCAATGTGTGTCACCTCTAATTATAATATTGACCAATAGGTGTCACTACTAAGTATCACCAGCTGTCTCCTGATTCGTGTTCCTTTTCTGATCAATGTCTATATATGTGAAAACGGCTGGTATGTATAGAGAAAACTATGTAGAGGGCGGTGTTAGATATTTGAATATGTAATTTTATATTATTTATTATATTATTTTTAATATAGGTATAAAGGTGTTCCTTTGTATCTGGTTTCCATTTTTCTACTTGTTTCTCCAATATAAAAGTCATGGCAATTATCACGTTGTATTTTATAAATAATGTTGGTATGGTGTTTGTCAGTGTAGATTTTACATAGTATAGACCTCAGTTTTGTGCCTGGTTTTTGAATAAATTTCGTATTAATTGGAATGTCATATTTTGTTACTAGTTTTTGCCAAATGTTGGTTATTTTTCTGTTGATGTTGGGAATATATGGTATGCAGCAGTATATGGTTTCGTGATTTTTTGATTCGTGAGATATATATATTTACTATTGTTGGTTGATTTTGCTTTCTGTCTAGGTGTGTGCGCATAATGTTTTCTACGGTTTGTGGAGGAAACTTATTGATGTTGATGAAGTATTAGATTCAAAGAACATAAAAAGTCACCTTCACACGTTTTCGAACACTACAAGTCAATTAAACACAACATAACCATAGAAAACACTCAAATACTAAATAAAGAAACAAACATAAACAAAGGCAAAATTAAAGAAGCCTTACTTATACAACAACTCAAAATAAACCAATACAAAGGAACACCTTTATACCTATATTAAAAATAATATAATAAATAATGTAAAATTATATATTCAAACATCTAAGCATGTTCTCTACATTCCTACACTCAGTTACCCAACCCCTTCAAACATGTGGTCAGCTGTCAGTCAATTACCTCTTCCTTTCTTTGTGAACCTGACGATGACCGAAGAAGGTTTAAACGTTGTTCGCTCCTCTACATAGAGTTTTCTCTATTCAAACCAGCCGTTTTACATATATATATTTCTTTACAAGTGGGTTTTCTCGTCATCACGGATTAATCAATGTCTACGTTTTACATCAGTATCATTGTAACGAGAAGGAAACATTTATAAACGACGCCTGTGTCTAAGATCTGTTTACAATTAAAAGTAATAAAACGTTAAAATGTTACCCAATAAATAATTATTAAAAACAGAAATTTGCCCTAAGATTATCTATATATGTTTCAGTGTCTATATGACACTACCTTCAGGAGTAATGTTAGAAGTAAGGATGGGACTTATATACCCACATAATTATTTGCATATTAAAGCGCCGTCTATATCCAAACTATCCAGAGTTATAACACATCTGTTCACTAGTTTATGATTTCCAACACCTTGACCAGTTTATTATCTTCGTTGTTTTGTGTTTTTCATTTCTGTAGTTTCGCATATATTTAGTTCTAATTGAAATTCTACTTGTTTTATTAAATTTATATTGTTCCAGTCTATTACATGATAAGTTTGTTCCATATTTTTTACTGATATCCATTCATTCACCTTCATTACCCGGTTTTTTACTTCTTGTTTCTACATTTCTACACGTTTGGCCAATTTGAACTTTAGGTATAATTATTTTTATTCTAAGTTTTGTACTCAGGAGACTATTTGACTGAAAACACACGGATAATGGTACACAACATTATATTCATGTCGATAAAAAAACTGAACACGACAAGCAAATACTCAAGTTATTTATCTTACTTTCCTCTTCTAGCCTTCTAAATGCTAACATTATTACTTTATTGACATGTTTGTCAATAATTTCGAATGTATATCGTGTTTCTTTGGGTACGTCTTTCAAAAAACTTAACAGCTTTCACATCACAATCATAAGTACATATGATAGTATTTGTGTCCATGAGTGAGACGATCTATTGTATGCAGGCACCAATATGAATTACTTTCAATAGAGGTTGAGAGCCGACTGTTGTCCAGGATAACGATCATGTCTAAAGTATGTAGTAGATAGGACAATTTGCTATTTTTAACAATTATTTATTGTGTAAGATTTTGACCTTGTGTTGCTTCTAATTGTTAATACAACATGAAATGTTAAAACACTAAGTTATAAATGAATAATATTGGTTTATGTTTAGTAACTAGATCGTTGAATAGAAGGAAATACAAGAAAAATTATTTAATGAAAACTTTTAGTGTGCTCATCACACTGTGTAACCAAATCTGACTCATCAACGTGGTGAAAAGGCTAGCTACCTTGACCGTGGCTCTCACCAAGTCAATAACAACAAAAGGAATAACAGCTCTGCAACTTGGGCCGTGTGTGCGATATAAAAATAGCTATCAGATTATGAAGCTCAGAAACAAGCGATAGACGCTATTAACTACCTGTCTTTCCTGTCGTCTCTGAGTATATAAATAGTTGCAGATATGTTTTGTATACTTCTCTTCCAAACAACACCTTCTATCTAATAAGTACTACGCACTTTTCACTCTAACATTTGTTTCATCTTTAATAAATGTCACTGTTTCATTCTCAGCCATTGTGGCAAGCATGCTGTTCTCAGAGGTCATTGGAGAGTTAACCCTAACTAAAGTGAGAATCCAGAACGTCATAAAGTACACCAAAGTACCTATCCAGCCTCACACTGAAACCTTGCTGTGGACAAACAGTTCTTGTGCATGCCCGAAACTAAAACATAACGAATATATCATTATCGGATGGGAAGATTCCGCAATGAGCAGATTACTGTATGTGGATGGAACTATTGTTGTCCGAAGTCGAAAGTCTTACATAACTAGGATAAAGGTAAGACAGTACCTGTTATCGTGTCTACAGGATCAAGGTAAGACAGTGCCTGTTATCGTGTCTACATGATCAAGGTAAGACAGTGCCTGTTATCGTGTCTACAGGATCAAGGTAAGACAGTGCATGTTATCGTGTATTCTCTACAGGATCAAGGTAAGACAGTGCATGTTATCGTGTCTACAGAATCAAGGTAAGACAGTACCTGTTATCGTGTATTATCTACAGGATCAAGGTAAGACAGTGCACGTTATCGTGTATTGTCTACAGGATCAAGGTAAGACAGTGCCTGTTATCGTGTATTATCTACAGGATCAAGGTAAGACAGTACCTGTTATCGTGTATTATCTACAGGATCAAGGTAAGACAGTGCACGTTATCGTGTATTGTCTACAGGATCAAGGTAAGACAGTGCATGTTATCGTGTATTGTCTACAGGATCAAGGTAAGACAGCGCCTGTTATCGTGTCTACAGGATCAAGGTAAGACAGTACCTGTTATCGTGTATTATCTACAGGATCAAGGTAAGACAGTGCACGTTATCGTGTATTGTCTACAGGATCAAGGTAAGACAGTGCATGTTATCGTGTCTACAGGATCAAGGTAAGACAGTACCTGTTATCGTGTCTACATGATCAAGGTAAGACAGTACCTGTTATCGTGTATTATCTACAGGATCAAGGTAAGACAGTACCTGTTATCGTGTCTACATGATCAAGGTAAGACAGTACCTGTTATCGTGTCTACATGATCAAGGTAAGACAGTGCCTGTTATCGTGTATTATCTACAGGATCAAGGTAAGACAGTGCATGTTATCGTGTCTACAGGATCAAGGTAAGACAGTGGATGTTATCGTGTATTGTCTACAGGATCAAGGTAAGACAGTGCATGTTATCGTGTCTACAGGATCAAGGTAAGACAGTACCTGTTATTGTGTATTGTCTACAGGATCAAGGTAAGACAGTGCATGCTATCGTGTATTATCTACAGGATCAAGGTAAGACAGTGCATGTTATCCTGCATTATCTACAGGATCAAGGTAAGACAGTGCATGTTATCGTGTATTATCTACAGGATCAAGGTAAGACAGTGCATGTTATCGTGTCTACAGGATCAAGGTAAGACAGTACCTGTTATCGTGTATTGTCTACAGGATCAAGGTAAGACAGTACCTGTTATCGTGTATTGTCTACAGGATCAAGGTAAGACAGTACCTGTTATCGTGTATTATCTACAGGATCAAGGTAAGACAGTACCTGTTATCGTGTCTACATGATCAAGGTAAGACAGTGCCTGTTATCGTGTATTATCTACAGGATCAAGGTAAGACAGTGCATGTTATCGTGTATTATCTACAGGATCAAGGTAAGACAGTGCATGTTATCGTGTCTACAGGATCAAGGTAAAACAGTGGATGTTATCGTGTATTGTCTACAGGATCAAGGTAAGACAGTGCATGTTATCGTGTCTACAGGATCAAGGTAAGACAGTACCTGTTATTGTGTATTGTCTACAGGATCAAGGTAAGACAGTGCATGCTATCGTGTATTATCTACAGGATTAAGGTAAGACAGTGCATGTTATCGTGTCTACAGGATCAAGGTAAGACAGTGCATGTTATCCTGCATTATCTACAGGATCAAGGTAAGACAGTGCATGTTATCGTGTATTATCTACAGGATCAAGGTAAGACAGTGCCTGTTGTTGTGTATTGTCTACAGGATCAAGGTAAGACAGTGCATGTTATCGTGTCTACAGGATCAAGGTAAGACAGTACCTGTTATCGTGTATTATCTACAGGATCAAGGTAAGACAGTACCTGTTATCGTGTATTATCTACAGGATCAAGGTAAGACAATGCATGTTATCGTGCATTATCTACAGGATCAAGGTAAGAAAGTGCATGTTATCGTGTATTATCTACAGGAGCAAGGTAAGACAGTGCATGTTATCGTGTATTGTCTACAGGATCAAGGTAACACAGTACCTGCTATCGTGTATTGTCTACAGGATCAAAGTAAGACAGTACATGTTATCGTGTATTGTCTACAGGATCAAAGTAAGACAGTACCTGTTATCGTGTATTATCTACAGGAGCAAGGTAAGACAGTGCATGTTATCGTGTACTGTCTACAGGATCAAGGTAACACAGTACCTGCTATCGTGTATTGTCTACAGGATCAAAGTAAGACAGTACATGTTATCGTGTATTATCTACAGGATCAAGGTAAGACAGTGCCTGTCATCGTGTCTGTGGATCAAGGTAAGACAGTGCCTGTTATCGTGTCTACAGGATCAAGGTAAGACAGTGCCTGTTATCGTGTATTGTCTACAGGATCAAGGTAAGACAGTGCATGTTATCGTGTCTACAGGATCAACGTAGGACAGTGCCTGTTATCGTGTATTGTCTACAGGATCAAGGTAAGACAGTGCATGGTATCGTGTATTGTCTACAGGTTCAAGGTAAGACAGTACCTGTTATCGTGTATTGTCTACAGGATCAAGGTAA
Organism: Tachypleus tridentatus; assembly: GCF_004210375.1. Lineage (NCBI taxonomy): Eukaryota > Metazoa > Arthropoda > Merostomata > Xiphosura > Limulidae > Tachypleus > Tachypleus tridentatus. Next base: position 176,713,849 of record NC_134825.1, read on the forward strand.
GACAGTGCGTGTTATCGTGTATTATCTACAGGATCAAGGTAAGACAGTGCATGTTATCGTGTATTATCTACAGGATCAAGGTAAGACAGTACCTGTTATCGTGTATTGTCTACAGGATCAAGGTAAGACAGTGCATGGTATCGTGTATTGTCTACAGGTTCAAGGTAAGACAGTACCTGTTATCGTGTATTGTCTACAGGATCAAGGTAAGACAGTGCATGTTATCGTGTCTACAGGATCAACGTAGGACAGTGCCTGTTATCGTGTATTGTCTACAGGATCAAGGTAAGACAGTGCATGGTATCGTGTATTATCTACAGGATCAAGGTAAGACAGTGCATGTTATCGTGTCTACAGGATCAAGGTAAAACAGTGGATGTTATCGTGTATTGTCTACAGGATCAAGGTAAGACAGTGCATGTCATCGTGTCTACAGGATCAAGGTAAGACAGTACCTGTTATTGTGTATTGTCTACAGGATCAAGGTAAGACAGTGCATGCTATCGTGTATTATCTACAGGATTAAGGTAAGACAGTGCATGTTATCGTGTCTACAGGATCAAGGTAAGACAGTGCATGTTATCCTGCATTATCTACAGGATCAAGGTAAGACAGTGCATGTTATCGTGTATTATCTACAGGATCAAGGTAAGACAGTGCCTGTTGTTGTGTATTGTCTACAGGATCAAGGTAAGACAGTGCATGTTATCGTGTCTACAGGATCAAGGTAAGACAGTGCATGTTATCGTGTCTACAGGATCAAGGTAAGACAGTACCTGTTATCGTGTATTATCTACAGGATCAAGGTAAGACAGGGCATGTTATCGTGTACTGTCTACAGGATCAAGGTAAGACAGTACCTGTTATCGTGTATTATCTACAGGATCAAGGTAAGACAATGCATGTTATCGTGCATTATCTACAGGATCAAGGTAAGAAAGTGCATGTTATCGTGTATTATCTACAGGATCAAGGTAAGACAGTGCATGTTATCGTGTATTGTCTACAGGATCAAGGTAAGACAGTGCATGTTATCGTGTCTACAGGATCAAAGTAAGACAGTACCTGTTATCGTGTATTATCTACAGGAGCAAGGTAAGACAGTGCATGTTATCGTGTATTGTCTACAGGATCAAGGTAACACAGTACCTGCTATCGTGTATTGTCTACAGGATCAAAGTAAGACAGTACATGTTATCGTGTATTATCTACAGGATCAAGGTAAGACAGTGCCTGTCATCGTGTCTGCGGGATCAAGGTAAGACAGTGCCTGTTATCGTGTATTATCTACAGGATCAAGGTAAGACAGTGCCTGTTATCGTGTATTATCTACAGGATCAAGGTAAGACAGTGCCTGTTATCGTGCATTGTCTACAGGATCAAGGTAAGACAGTGCATGTTATCGTGTATTGTCTGCAGGATCAAGGTAAGACAGTGCATGTTATCGTGCATTGTCTACAGGATCAAGGTAAGACAGTGCATGTTATCGTGTATTGTCTGCAGGATCAAGGTAAGACAGTGCATGTTATCGTGTCTACAGGATCAAGGTAAGACAGTGCCTGTTATCGTGTATTATCTACAGGATCAAGGTAAGACAGTGCATGTTATCGTGTATTGTCTGCAGGATCAAGGTAAGACAGTGCATGTTATCGTGTCTACAGGATCAAGGTAAGACAGTGCCTGTTATCGTGTATTATCTACAGGATCAAGGTAAGACAGTGCATGTTATCGTGTATTGTCTACAGGATCAAGGTAAGACAGTGCATGTTATCGTATATTGTTCACAGGATCAATAAAAGACAGTAACTCTTTTCGTGTATTATTGACAGGAGAAAGATAAGACAATACCTGATATTGTGTATTGTCCACAGGATCAATGTAAGACAATACCTTATATCGTGTATTGTCCACAGGATCAATGTAACCCAATATCTCATATCGTGTATTGTCCACGGGATCAATGTAAGACAATACTTGATATAGTGTATTGTCCACAGGATCAATGTAAGACAATATCTCATATCGTGTATTGTCCACAGGATCAATGTAACCCAATATCTCATATCTTGTATTGTCCACAGGATCAATGTAAGACAATATCTCATATCGTGTATTGTCCACAGGATCAATGTAACCCAATACTTGTTATCGTGTATTGTCCACAGGATCAATGTAACCCAATACTTGTTATCGTGTATTGTCCACAGGATCAATGTAACCCAATAACTCATATCGTGTATCGTCTACAGTATCAATGCAACACAATACTTGTTATCGTGTATTGTCTACAGGATCAATGTAAGACAACACCTGTTATCATATATTATCTGCAGGATAAAGATAAGACAATACCTGTTATAGTGTATCATCGATAGGATCAATGTGAGAAAATATCTCAAGTAAGGTTATTATTAATTATAGTCTAGTGTGACATTCACTTATAGTTACGACAAAAGTGTTCGTACCCTGCGTCCCGAGTGGTTTTTTGCTCATAACTTAAAAAGTATCACGTGTAGGCTAATAGAAGTATAATATATTATAAATAGTATACTAACACACATCTACATAAATTTGTATTTACATTAAACGACAAATAAACTGTTTATAAACCTATAACCAAAAATAGGAGGGGCAGAAAGTGTTCGTGCGTCTAATTTAATGGTCAGTTGTGTAGCCTTTCAGGTGAATTACTTGGCGCAATCTCTCCTCATAGCCCTCCATGATCGTTTGACAGTACTCGACTGGTATTTTCTTCCATTCTTCTTTACAGAAGGCCTCCAACTCTTGCAAGTTTTTCGGATCACGCTGATGAACCCTGTCAACTCATGCCAAACGTTTTTAATTGGGTTGAGATCGGGTGACTGCGATGGCTACTCCAGAACGCTTATATTGTTCCTCTGCAATCAGGATTGCACATATTTCGATGTGTGCTTAGGGTCATTGTTGTGCTGGAAGATCCAACGACGCCCAAGCCACAAGTTCCGAGCATCATTTTTGATATAAGTGCCTAATATATCAACGTACTCTTCTTTTTTCATGATTCCGTTGACGAAGTGAAGACTGCTACACCAGAAGAGCTGAAGGATCCCCATAGCATGATCGAGCCACCTCCGTGTTTAACTCTAGGAACGGTATTCTTTGGAAGATTTTTCATTCCCCCTTCTTATGGAAAATATTGCGAACATCATTGTGGCCGAAAAGCTCGATTTTAGTCTCGTCTAACCAAAGAATACTCTTCCAATAGGTAAAGGGTTTATCTACATGCTTTCTTGCATACCTCAATCATTCTTCTAAATGAACAGGCTTTAAATATGGAGTTCTACGAGGACGGCATGCTTTGAACCCAGAAGAGCGTAACATGTTCGTAACTGTAGAGGTGCTTACTTCAACCCCAGTTTGCCTTACTAGTTTCTGTATGTCATTACGTGTTAAACGAGGGTTCCTACTAACTTCTCTGAGAACCTTCCTCTTGGTTTTCTGGAATTTTGGTGGGGCATCCAGAATGAGGGAGGTTAGCAGTTGATCCTGTGAGCTTAAACTTGGCAATTATGTTTTGTACAGTAGATTTCAGCACATTACGTTGTATAGCAATGCCGGAAAGAGACACACGAGACTTGTATTTTACAATAATTCGGTTTTTAAATCACAGGACAGTTGTTTCCTGTTCACCATGATGACCAAGCAGATAATGACGGAGACGGCGCTAAATTGCCGGAAGTACATTTTTTGCTGGTTAAATTCCAATAATTATGAACCCAGTGCCTAGTTCTGGAATTGTATAATGTAGTTTATTCGCCAAACTAAATAAACTTTTTACGAGAATATCAGTTTTTTTCACACGTTCTGAAATGTACGAACACTTTCTGCTATTTTTAGTTATTCGTTTATAAACAGTTTATTTGTCGTTTAATTTACATAGAAATGTATGTAGATGTGTGTTAGTATAATATTTATAATATAATATACGTCCATTTGCCTAATTGTGATACTTTTTATGTTATGAGCAAAAAAACTACTCTGGACGCAGGGGTACGAACATTTTCTGTCGTAACTGTAAGTAAGTTTGTTGGGTAAACTTAGTTAAGAGTGTGTCTTTATTTATTAACAATGTTCAATAACTGTAGTGTATTATGTTTATTTTATCTAAATAAAATAGTTCATTAAAGTGTACTATAGTGTGTACCTCTGTTCAAGTGAGATTCTTATTAAATTATAGTTTAGTGTGTTTCTTTGTTCAATTAAAATTGTTAATAAACTATAGTCTGGTGTGCGTTTTTCTCCAAGTAATAGTGTTAATGAACTGAACTCTAGTGTGTATATTTGTTGAATTAATAGCTTTAATAGACTTTATTCCAGTGTGTACCTATGTTGAATTAATAGTGTGTTTTAGTGTCAGTAAACTGTGGTCTAGCGTGTACCTATGTTGAATTAATTGTGTGTTTTAGTGTTAGTAAACTGTAGTCTAGTGTGTATTTTTATTGAATTAATAGTGTGTGTTAGTGTTAGTAAACTGCAGTCTAGTGTGTACCTATGTTGAATTAATAGTGTTTTCGTGTTAGTAAACTGTAGTCTAGTGTGTACCTATGTTGAATTAATAGTGTGTTTTAGTGTTAGTAAACTGTAGTCTAGTGTGTACCTATGTTGAATTAATAGTGTGTTTTAGTGTTAGTAAACTGTGGTCTAGCGTGTACCTATGTTGAATTAATAGTGTGTTCTAGTGTTAGTAAACTGTAGTCTAGTGTGTATTTTATTGAATTAATAGTGTGTGTTAGTGTTAGTAAACTGTAGTCTAGTGTGTACCTATGTTGAATTAATAGTGTTTTCGTGTTAGTAAACTGTAGTCTAGTGTGTACCTATGTTGAATTAATAGTGTATTTTAGTGTTAGTAAACTGTAGTCTAGTGTGTACCTATGTTGAATTAATAGTGTGTTTTAGTGTTAGTAAACTGTAGTCTAGCGTGTACATTTGTTGAATTAATAGCTTCAATAGACTTTATTCCAGCGTGTACCTATGTTGAATTAATAGTGTGTTTTAGTGTCAGTAAACTGTGGTCTAGCGTGTACCTATGTTGAATTAATAGTGTGTTTTAGTGTTAGTAAACTGTAGTCTAGTGTGTATTTTATTGAATTAATAGTGTGTGTTAGTGTTAGTAAACTGTAGTCTAGTGTGTACCTATGTTGAATTAATAGTGTTTTCGTGTTAGTAAACTGTAGTCTAGTGTGTACCTATGTTGAATTAATAGTGTGTTTTAGTGTTAGTAAACTGTAGTCTAGTGTGTACCTATGTTGAATTAATAGTGTTTTTAGTGTTAGTAAACTGTAGTCTAGTGTGTATATTTGTTGAATTAATAGTGTGTTTTAGTGTTAGTAAACCGTAGTCTAGTGTGCACCTTTGTTGAATTAATAGTGTGTTTTAGTGTTAGTAAACTGTAGTCTAGTGTGTACCTATGTTGAATTAATAGTGTGTTTTAGTGTTAGTAAACTGTAGTCTAGTGTGTACCTATGTTGAATTAATAGTGTGTTTTAGTGTTAGTAAACTGTAGTCTAGTGTGTACCTATGTTGAATTAATAGTGTGTTTTAGTGTTAGTAAACTGTAGTCTAGTGTGTACCTTTGTTGAATTAATAGTGTGTTTTTAGTGTTAGTAAACTGTAGTCTAGTGTGTACCTATGTTGAATTAATAGTGTGTTTTAGTGTTAGTAAACTGCAGTCTAGTGTGTATTTTTATTGAATTAATAGTGTGTTTTCGTGTTAGTAAACTGTAGTCTAGTGTGTACCTATGTTGAATTAATAGTGTGTTTTAGTGTTAGTAAACTGTAGTCTAGTGTGTACCTATGTTGAATTAATAGTGTTTTCGTGTTAGTAAACTGTAGTCTAGTGTGTACCTATGTTGAATTAATAGTGTGTTTTAGTGTTAGTAAACTGTAGTCTAGTGTGTACCTATGTTGAATTAATAGTGTGTTTTAGTGTTAGTAAACTGTGGTCTAGCGTGTACCTATGTTGAATTAATAGTGTGTTCTAGTGTTAGTAAACTGTAGTCTAGTGTGTATTTTTATTGAATTAATAGTGTGTGTTAGTGTTAGTAAACTGTAGTCTAGTGTGTACCTATGTTGAATTAATAGTGTTTTCGTGTTAGTAAACTGTAGTCTAGTGTGTACCTATGTTGAATTAATAGTGTGTTTTAGTGTTAGTAAACTGTAGTCTAGTGTGTACCTATGTTGAATTAATAGTGTGTTTTAGTGTTAGTAAACTGTAGTCTAGCGTGTACATTTGTTGAATTAATAGCTTCAATAGACTTTATTCCAGCGTGTACCTATGTTGAATTAATAGTGTGTTTTAGTGTCAGTAAACTGTTGTCTAGCGTGTACCTATGTTGAATTAATAGTGTGTTTTAGTGTTAGTAAACTGTAGTCTAGTGTGTATTTTTATTGAATTAATAGTGTGTGTTAGTGTTAGTAAACTGTAGTCTAGTGTGTACCTATGTTGAATTAATAGTGTTTTCGTGTTAGTAAACTGTAGTCTAGTGTGTACCTATGTTGAATTAATAGTGTGTTTTAGTGTTAGTAAACTGTAGTCTAGTGTGTACCTATGTTGAATTAATAGTGTGTTTTAGTGTTAGTAAACTGTAGTCTAGTGTGTATATTTGTTGAATTAATAGTGTGTTTTAGTGTTAGTAAACTGTAGTCTAGTGTGTACCTTTGTTGAATTAATAGTGTGTTTTAGTGTTAGTAAACTGTAGTCTAGTGTGTACCTATGTTGAATTAATAGTGTGTTTTAGTGTTAGTAAACTGTAGTCTAGTGTGTACCTATGTTGAATTAATAGTGTGTTTTAGTGTTAGTAAACTGTAGTCTAGTGTGTACCTATGTTGAATTAATAGTGTGTTTTAGTGTTAGTAAACTGTAGTCTAGTGTGTACCTTTGTTGAATTAATAGTGTGTTTTAGTGTTAGTAAACTGTAGTCTAGTGTGTACCTATGTTGAATTAATAGTGTGTTTTAGTGTTAGTAAACTGCAGTCTAGTGTGTATTTTTATTGAATTAATAGTGTGTTTTAGTGTTAGTAAACTGTAGTCTAGTGTGTACCTATGTTGAATTAATAGTGTGTTTTAGTGTTAGTAAACTGTAGTCTAGTGTGTACCTATGTTGAATTAATAGTGTGTTTTAGTGTTAGTAAACTGTAGTCTAGTGTACCTATGTTGAATTAATAGTGTGTTTTAGTGTTAGTAAACTGTAGTCTAGTGTGTATATTTGTTGAATTAATAGTGTGTTTTAGTGTTAGTAAACTGTAGTCTAGTGTGTACCTTTGTTGAATTAATAGTGTGTTTTAGTGTTAGTAAACTGTAGTCTAGTGTGTACCTATGTTGAATTAATAGTGTGTTTTAGTGTTAGTAAACTGTAGTCTAGTGTGTACCTATGTTGAATTAATAGTGTGTTTTAGTGTTAGTAAACTGTAGTCTAGTGTGTACCTATGTTGAATTAATAGTGTGTTTTAGTGTTAGTAAACTGTAGTCTAGTGTGTACCTTTGTTGAATTAATAGTGTGTTTTAGTGTTAGTAAACTGTAGTCTAGTGTGTACCTATGTTGAATTAATAGTGTGTTTTAGTGTTAGTAAACTGCAGTCTAGTGTGTATTTTTTGTTGAATTAATAGTGTGTTTTCGTGTTAGTAAACTGTAGTCTAGTGTGTACCTATGTTGAATTAATAGTGTGTTTTAGTGTTAGTAAACCGTAGTCTAGCGTGTACCTATGTTGAATTAATAGTGTGTTTTAGTGTTAGTAAACTGTAGTCTAGCGTGTACCCATGTTGAATTAATAGTGTGTTTTAGTGGTAGTAAACCGTAGTCTAGCGTGCACCTATGTTGAATTAATAGTGTGTTTTAGTGTTAGTAAACTGTAGTCTAGTGTGAACCTATGTTGAATTAATAGTGTGTTTTGGCGTTAGTAAACTGTAGTCTAGTGTGAACCTATGTTGAATTAATAGTGTGTTTTGGCGTTAGTAAACTGTAGTCTAGTGTGTATTTTTATTGAATTAATAGTGTGTGTTAGTGTTAGTAAACTGTAGTCTAGTGTGTACCTATGTTGAATTAATAGTGTGTTTTAGTGTTAGTAAACTGTAGTCTAGTGTGTACCTATGTTGAATTAATAGTGTGTTTTAGTGTTAGTAAACAGTAGTCTAGTGTGTATATTTGTTGAATTAATAGTGTGTTTTAGTGTTAGTAAACTGTAGTCTAGTGTGTACCTTTGTTGAATTAATAGTGTGTTTTAGTGTTAGTAAACTGTAGTCTAGTGTGTACCTATGTTGAATTAATAGTGTGTTTTAGTGTTAGTAAACTGCAGTCTAGTGTGTATTTTTATTGAATTAATAGTGTGTTTTAGTGTTAGTAAACTGTAGTCTAGTGTGTACCTATGTTGAATTAATAGTGTGTTTTAGTGTTAGTAAACTGTAGTCTAGTGTGTACCTATGTTGAATTAATAGTGTGTTTTAGTGTTAGTAAACTGTAGTCTAGCGTGTACCTATGTTGAATTAATAGTGTGTTTTAGTGGTAGTAAACTGTAGTCTGTGTACCTATGTTGAATTAATAGTGTGTTTTAGTGTTAGTAAACTGTAGTCTAGTGTGAACCTATGTTGAATTAATAGTGTGTTTTGGCGTTAGTAAACTGTAGTCTAGTGTATTTTTATTGAATTAATAGTGTGTTTTAGTGTTAGTAAACCGTAGTCTAGTGTGCACCCATGTTGAATTAATAGTGTGTTTTAATGTTAGTAAACTGTAGTCCAGTGTGCACCTATGTTGAATTAATAGTGTGTTTTAGTGTTAGTAAACCGTAGTCTAGTGTGTACCTGTGTTGAATTAATAGTGTGTTTTAATGTTAGTAAACCGTAGTCTAGTGTGCACCTATGTTGAATTAATAGTGTGTTTTAGTGTTAGTAAACCGTAGTCTAGTGTGTATATTTGTTGAATTAATAGTGTGTTTTAGTGTCAGTAAACTGTAGTCCAGTGTGTACCCATGTTGAATTAATAGTGTGTTTTAGTGTTAGTAAACCGTAGTTTAGTGTGTATTTTTATTGAATTAATAGTGTGTTTTAGTGTTAGTAAACCGTAGTCTAGTAAAAGTGTACCCATGTTGAATTAATAGTGTGTTTTAGTGTTAGTAAACTGTAGTCCAGTGTGAACCTATGTTGAATTAATAGTGTGTTTTGGCGTTAGTAAACCGTAGTCTAGTGTGTATTTTATTGAATTAATAGTGTGTGTTAGTGTTAGTAAACCGTAGTCTAGTGTGCACCTATGTTGAATTAATAGTGTGTTTTAATGTTAGTAAACCGTAGTCTAGTGTGTACCTATGTTGAATTAATAGTGTGTTTTAGTGTTAGTAAACCGTAGTCCAGTGTGCACCTGTGTTGAATTAATAGTGTGTTTTAATGTTAGTAAACTGTAGTCTAGTGTGTACCTATGTTGAATTAATAGTGTGTTTTAGTGTTAGTAAACTGTAGTCTAGTGTGTATTTGTTGAATTAATAGTGTGTTTTAGTGTCAGTAAACTGTAGTCTAGTGTGTACCTATGTTGAATTAATAGTGTGTTTTAGTGTTAGTAAACTGTAGTTTAGTGTGTATTTTTATTGAATTAATAGTGTGTTTTAGTGATAGTAAACTGTAGTCTAGTGTGTACCTATGTTGAATTAATAGTGTGTTTTAGTGTTAGTAAAGTGTAGTCTAGTGTGTACCTATGTTGAATTAATAGTGTGTTTTAGTGTTAGTAAAGTGTAGTCTAGTGTGTACCTATGTTGAATTAATAGTGTGTTTTAGTGTTAGTAAAGTGTAGTCTAGTGTGTACCTATGTTGAATTAATAGTGTGTTTTAGTGTTAGTAAAGTGTAGTCTAGTGTGTACCTATGTTGAATTAATAGTGTTTTCGTGTTAGTAAACTGTAGTCTAGTGTGTACCTATGTTGAATTAATAGTGTGTGTTAGTGTCACTAAACTGTAGTCTAGTGTGTGCATTTGTTAAAATTAAACGGATTTTGTGGTTATTTTTTTTAAGTTCAGTTCATCAAAACTGCTTATTGTTTAATAAAATTGATAAATGTTTCGTAGAACTTTGAGTAAACGTTCAAAATACATTTCGTTTTTCAACTAAAAGAAGTGGAATACAAAACTACTTAAACGAGAGAAGAAACGACGCAGGAAAAGAAAGAAAATTCAAAGATCTGGTGGTCGCTTGAAAACCATCAGAAGAGAAGACTTGTTACGGAGAAGACGACGTCTGAGGAGAAGACGCTGGAAGCTCCAACAGAGACCCGCCCGTGAGATTAAAGACAGTTACTTGTGACGAACTATAATACCCGGCTCTTAAACAGGCGTGAGAACTGTTTAACCGAACGTTTCTACGTCTAATTTACATTTGTTAGTTGCTTTATTAATTCTGTGATACTTTAATATTATTTAACTCGTGAGTTTAAATAGGTCTTTGATATAAGCAAAACTGTTTTAATATTCGTACAAATAACGTTTTTTATGCTTACATAAACAATTAGTTTTGGACTGAAAGCTGTGTTGTTCATTCAAAGAGAAATATGTTTAAATTGGACCTAAAATGTGTTATTTGTGGACTTTTTAAACTACGAATTTTTAACTCAGAAAGGTGTTAATCTTGTAGGTATAAGTTTGATAACGTTGTTTTTAAAGTAACTTTATATTCTGTGTTTTAAGAACATTTCATTTGAACTCTAATAAAGAAAATTCAAACTTTCTCCTCAAATATCAAAGACAAAATCCTTTATACATCCTACAACAGATTTCACTGGTAAATATGAGCCATTTAGAATAAAATGAACTTTTACATTTCATTTGGAAAAAGTACATATTTTTAAAGGTCATTACAACTAAAGTCATGTGCTGTAACATTGCTACATGTGTATTATATGTGTCAATAAAATGTTACTGTACTTAAAAAAACTGACACAAGTTATGTCATAAGTACCTGTCTTTCACATATAATACACGACTGTCACAGAGAAATATTTGTCAATAAACACATAATCCAAACAAAACTGGCTGTCCAAATACCAAAAGAAATTCGAATCAGCTTTAGTTTGAATTTCATCATCTTCCAGAAGTTCATATCAAGTCGTAGTTAATATATTCATTCTATATCACTGCCAGTATCACCTTATCTTCTTGACAACCGTAGTTCATACCTTCATTTTCTATCATTAAGAGTAACTTACATCATCTTATCTTCGAGATCAAACGTAGTTCATATCTTCCTTCTTTATAATTAGCAGTAACTTGCATCATGGTATCTTCCAGATCACCCGTAGTTTACATCTTCCTTCTCTATCACTAACAGTAACTTATATCATCTCTTATTCCATAACTTCATTCTCCATCATTAAGAGTTACTTAAATAAATTCGAGATCAGCCGTAGTTCATACCTTTCTCTGCGTAATTAGCAGTAATTCACATCATCACCTCTTCTATATCAGACGTAATTCATATTTTCCTTCTCTATAGTAACGTACATCATCTCATCTTTCAGATCAGATGTTTCTCATACCTTTGTTTTTTATCATTAACAGTAACTTACATAATCTCATTCTCCAGATCATCATCAGTTCATATCTTCATTCTCTATAATTAGTAGTAATTTAAATAATTTCATCTTCCTGAACAGTCGTAGTTCATACCTTCTTTCTTTATAATTAGAAGTAACGTACATGATCACATCTACCAGATCAGCCGTAGTTCATACCTTCTTTCTTTATAATTAGAAGTAACGTACATGATCACATCTACCAGATCAGCCATAGTTCATACCTTCCTTCTCTATAATTAGCAGTCACGTACATCACATCTACCAGATCAGCCATAGTTCATACCTTCTTTCTTTATAATTAACAGTAACGTACAGGATCACATCTACCAGATCAGCCATAGTTCATACCTTCATTCTCTATAATTAGTAGTAATTTAAATAATTTCATCTTCCTGAACAGTCGTAGTTCATATCTTCCTTCTGTATTATTAAGAGTAACTTACATCATCTCATCTTCGAGATCAGCCATAGTTCATACCTTACTTATCTATAATTAGCAGTAACTTACATTATCTCATCTTCCAGCTTAACCGTATCTCATATCTTCCTTCTCTCTCATTAACAGTAAGTTATGTTATCACATCTTCTATCATTAACAGTAGTTTACATCATCTTATTTTCCAGATTAGTCGTAGTTCATACCTTCCTTCTCTATAATTAGCAGTAACGTACATGATCACATCTACCAGATCAGCCATAGTTCATACCTTCTTTCTTTATAATTAGCATTAACGTACATGATCTCATCTTCCAGATCAGCCGTAGTTTATACTTTCCTTCTCTATAATTAGCAGTAATTTAAATAATTTCATCTTTCAAATAAGCCGTAGTTCATATCTTCCTTCTGTATCATTGACAGTAACTTACGTCATATCTTCCTGAACAGGTGTAGTTCATACCTCCATTACATTTACGTAATTTAATCAGTTGTGGTTAATTGACTAGAGTAGTTAAACTTTAATATATTATAATAATTCTCTTCCATACATTTATGATAATCTAATCAAAGTTGTTTGTTTATTTTAACACAAACATCCTATGGAGATTTAAAATCAACATAAAATTCTTTAACCCGATGTATTTATGTTGTTTAGTGAGGTTTTGTTTTACGTTACTGAAGGAGTTTATTGTTCTCAACACCTAAAGTATCCCTAAATGCATTTCACGGTACACTTACTGACGATATGAGGAAACAGCTTATTCACTATATTTTAAATAAACATGAAAGAATATGTCTTTCCTTGCTGAGCCCATCGCTGTTTTACAAAGAAGAATTTCGCACAAAGCTACTGAGGGCTATCTGTCCTTAATTTTGTAGTGCAAGACAAGAGGGAAGGCAGCTAGTCATCACCACCCACTCTTGGGCTACTGTTTTACCGGGCCTATGACAATTTCAAAATTCATTCTAGAATTGTTTAGAAATATTATTTGATCAGTTAACATGTAAGGTTATTATCTAATCATAAGTATAACATTAATTGGATTGTAAGTCACAATTTTAAATGTATGCCACAATCATCAGTACAACTTAGATGGCTGATACACAATGCAAAATGATCCGAGAGGACACAACACTGTTGCTTCATAGTTTTGACCTATACACAATACACTTATATATGCATACTGTTTTACTTTTCAAAAAAATAAATGAAATTAATGGGTAAATATCTGTGAAACCTTTGGTTTATTAAGTAAAATCCCTGATGATCCGTTGTAACTTGAAATCAACGTGGTTGTCTAATCTTCGTCAAAGCTCAAGATAGAATGGCATTACACAGGGAGCAGCAATACGACACGAGTTTCAGTGCATTTAGTACGTTGCTATGGGACGCATGACACATACTTCCGTCTCAATGAAGACGTTGAGTTCTACAGATTTATGTCTCTTTGATGTTAATTGTTAAGCAACAACGACGATTGCGTTTTCCATATTTTATGAATATACATAGGTAACAATATTGGGGGGCTCAAGCCTAGAGAAACGTCTACCAGCGATTAAACACCATCTCAGTTGTACACGTATAACCCTCAGAAAAGACTTGATGTTTGGACAACTTAGTATACTGTTTTATTCGAATTATGGCCAACTTAAAGAATTTATTCCGTAAAATTTATTTAAGTAATAAAGACTATGTTAAACGAAGTTATTGGTCCACAGATTGTACTTGTTATAATGTTATAAAGAACATGACAACGACCTGCATGACGACTATAAATGTTAAGTGTCTCTAATTTACAAGTAACATTATGCGCAATCAGTAACAATAACTACTAACTCTTGTCAGATGAAATAGTGGCTCTTGACAGACATTATTATAATGCATTTAAAATCGCAACATGATCTATTTTCGGGTACAAACCAGTTTTTATCACCTTCACTGACCACTGTGTTCAGAACTTTTCCATAGGTGTCTACGTTTAACACATCTACAACTGTCACACAGTTGTTCTATACAGGTACTCCAGTGTTTAACACATCTACAACTGTCACACAGTTGTTCTATACAGGTACTCCAGTGTTTAACATGTATACAACTATAACAGTTGTTCTATACAGTTCTCAGTTACAATTTAATAGCATATAACACAGTGTACCTGTATTAATACTGAACAGTATCACTGTTCCTAATATAAGAATAAATACAAATTAATCACATGAAAGGAACTTAGTTCACGCTGTGTGTACTACACATTGTTAATTTAACAAACTTCACACCACTAATCAGGTACTACACATTGTTAGTTTAACAAACTTCACACCACTAATCAGGTACTACACATTGTTAGTTTAACAAACTTCACACCACTAATCAGGTACTACACATTGTTAGTTTAACAAACTTCACACCACTAATCAGGTACTACACATTGTTAGTTTAACAAACTTCACACCACTAATCAGGTACTACACATTGTTAGTTTAACAAACTTCACACCACTAATCAGGTACTACACATTGTTAGTTTAACAAACTTCACACCACTAATCAGGTACTACACATTGTTAGTTTAACAAACTTCACACCACTAATCAGGTACTACACATTGTTAGTTTAACAAACTTCACACCACTAATCAGGTACTACACATTGTTAGTTTAACAAACTTCACACCACTAATCAGGTACTACACATTGTTAGTTTAACAAACTTCACACCACTAATCAGGTACTACACATTGTTAGTTTAACAAACTTCACACCACTAATCAGGTACTACACATTGTTAGTTTAACAAACTTCACACCACTAATCAGGTACTACACATTGTTAGTTTAACAAACTTCACACCACTAATCAGGTACTACACATTGTTAGTTTAACAAACTTCACACCACTAATCAGGTACTACACATTGTTAGTTTAACAAACTTCACACCACTAATCAGGTACTACACATTGTTAGTTTAACAAACTTCACACCACTAATCAGGTACTACACATTGTTAATTTAACAAACTTCACACCACTAATCAGGTACTACACATTGTTAATTTAACAAACTTCACACCACTAATCAGGTACTACACATTGTTAATTTAACAAACTTCACACCACTAATCAGGTACTACACATTGTTAGTTTAACAAACTTCACACCACTAATCAGGTACTACACATTGTTAATTTAATAAACTACACACCACTAATCCACTTACAAAACCTCCATAGTTATACTTGGATATTTAGTAATGTTTTATTTCATATGGTTTAGTGTAGACATGGTAAAACCAGTATACACTTCTCATTGCTAATACTTGATTATTTGTTTACTCTTCTTCTAAATCAGTGCACAGAAAACAAGGCTAAAGACTTTCTTTTATTATGGATCTCTGGTTACATAAACATTACATCATTCTCAGCAACAACAAGACAAAATTACCAATGAAAACTTCAAAATCAAGTTACAGGGAGAAATATGTCACATTTTTGGAATCATGGTTGCATTTCACAAATTTCAATGGCAAGAATGATAAGTATTTGAATTGTAATGTAAAAATGGAAATGATGCGAGTGAAAAACTGGATGTTTACTTTAAGGACATGTACAAGTTTCACATATCTTTATTCAGAAAGAATACACACATAGATGTGTGAAATATGTTCTACACGTCTTCTCACCACCACAGTTACTTCCCAAACTGGTGATCTTAACCTCAGTTTACAAATAGCAAATATCAGCTGGAATCATAATGACTTGATTAATTCTATGGGTACAAATGATCAGTCTTCAGGGAAGTCGCCAAGCTTCAATTGAACAGCTTTAAAATCTGAACTTAGAGCCTGGACACTGGGGTCAGCACTATTGCATGACTGAAGGTCCACTAGGTAGCCAGCCACTGCATCAAGACATTTTGTAGTGAAGGCTCGTCTATGAAAGATAAAAAATTTAACTAGAAACCATCTTTAATGTTGAGTTATTTAGTGACATCTGTAACTTGTCAAACTTCAGCACAACTAAACAAGTAGATTACAGTGAATTATAGACCTTTACTTGTGTTTCCTGTATCCAGGAGCAGATGAGACAATATATCAAAACAGCACACTAAACAACAAACCCAAGATTAAAGATGACACAAGTCTAACCACCTGAGGAGACACAAGTTGAAACAGAAGTCATAAAAGAAGCAGAAGACAACAAGCCTCACATAAAGTTATCGAACAAACCACGTGTTAACAGCATCATACTAAAATGTGTTAACAGGTTTAACTTGTCAGTAGAATAATTTGATTGTATGGGAAAGCGAAATGACGCGGAAACAAACCCAAAATCATCCTTAAAAGGAGTGACCATGTTGGATTTGAAGATATGAAAAACAATAAAACATTAAGTGAAGTATTGTGATTACTACTGTAAAGTTTCTAACAGTTTTAAAACATTAAGTGAAGTATTGTGATTACTACTGTAAAGTTTATAACAGTTTTGAAAGAGACAAGTAAGTTTACCATTACACAAAACAATTACCTTTCATTCAGATGAACAAGAGATGGCCTTTCAACAAAAGCTGCTATTAAAGAAACAATAACTTTTAGTAAATGGAAAGGCTTCCTAGCTGTCTTCCAGCACAGATCTTTGAACGATACAGCTTATAGTAAGTTTCATGCAGCTGGGGAAGATCCACTCCCACTTCCAGCAATGTTGAGAAGAGCCAATTTTGAGTGAAATCCTCATTACATGTCTTCAGTTCCAGGTATTTCACCAGAAATGCTTTTATACAAAAACATGTCAGCACATTTTATCAACTTTCACATTCAAAATGTCCAAGGTAAAGCAAACTAAAATAATTCAAGGATGTAATAAATAACAAAACCACATCTAACCATTATTTTAATTACTAAATAACTTATGACATTATGTAAATTATTGGTTATCATAGTTTACTTTGCATACAAATGTTTTTCAGAAATGGCATAGCTGGGTGACTGTTTCATATTTTATTCAGTCTAACCTACAGAAGAAAGCTTTCTCAGTTTATTGAATACACAGAAATAATTCATGGTAATGAGAAACCCACTTGCAGTAAATATATAGTAGAGACAGCTGATATGGGTACATAAAATTTATATTTACAACAAATAACATTTCAACCTCCTTAGACCATCATCAGGTCAAGAATAAATGTTCAATAAGTGACCACTGTTGATGACGTCAAGGATAGGACAGTAACTATAGATATAATATTGTAGGGGTGCTGTATATACTTAATCTATTATATATGGTAATTAGTTGTCTCATTTTGTGGGAGCATATTCAAGGTAATAATTTTAGTGTTTCTATGGTAATACTGTTTTATTTGAAACATTCCATTCAAAACACAGGAGGGTGTTCTATCTTGAACACTGTATCACAAATAAATACAGTGTGATCATAAAAACACTGCAATGTTATACAAACAACTATTAAATAACTCATCTAACTTACTAAACCAATACCAAGGTACACTTCTCAACCTGTATAAATTATTTCCATGCAATATTAAACTGTTAATCACCACATAATAGATTAAATGTACACAAATCCTTATGATTTTACACCTGTCACTGTTTGTTCCTCTAACATATGGTAAATTAGGGTCATTTCTCTGGAAGCTATTCTTAGTGTGATGACCCGAGGTGGTCAAAATGTTACTTGTTTTAGTTCACAAACCAACCAT